>NW_026042789.1:0-98231 GCF_023856365.1 Brienomyrus brachyistius
TATACACATAAAGAAGAACTAAAACATAGAGTGTTGTGACAATCTATGCGTTAATGTTTGGCAGCATAGGTGATTCGTTAAAATTATACCGAAGAATGGAAAATGTGATATTTAGAATATTTTTTTGCCATTTAGTAGCTAATTTAAGCACTTACCCAATGCCTCAATTTGTTTTAGGTCAGTAATGTCTGAGCCAAAAGAATGAATGTATGAATTTAATACAATTCACCCCACTCCCACCCACACACAAATCTGAAATTCAATTTATTAAGACACTTCTTAAACATTAGTGCATTAACAAAAAAGGAAAATCTTAAGAGATTCAGTAGGATTTTCTATGTTAGACTTAAGTTAATAGTTCAATAGTTTTTATATATTTCAGTATACCAATTTGACTTTAAATGTTGAAACAGATGCTAAAACATGGAATAATTTCATAACTAGAGAAACATGTTATTCACAAACACTAGCAAAGGTAGCTTATAGTTAAAACTTACTTAAGTCAGCAAGTCAGGCTACAGTGTGTAAGAATTGTCGTAAACGATAATTTGTCTCAGTCTTACATGACAGAATAAGTAAACAGAAAATATAAAATGGCTGAAACAGCATCATTAACGCCAGCTACAGTAGAGGCGCAGAAAAGGTGTCATGACTGAAGTATTCCCAAACTTTGGAAGACCGCATGCGAGCCTTTTTTTGCCGCGTGTTTCTCCAGAGGCTCCGGAGCTCCGCTGGTTGACGCAGCCAAGTTGGCTCATGTGCAGGGGGACAAGCGGCAAATTTCTTTTTTGCAGGGTGGTAGGTGATGTCTCATTAATATTTCTGAGAGAAGTGCTACATGATTGGCCAGTGCATGCCTTACAAAATGGTGCGGCACTGCATCCAAGCCTGCGGCACTCAGAGTCACAAATACAGTGGAAACCATTTGTAGTAATTACGTCTGTCTGGCTGATTTCCAACTAATTGATATTTGTATATTTATTACATGAATATAAGGTAATATAAGGTAATAGAAGAGGTATTTAATGGTTTTCCGTCTGAGGAATTTGCAAAAAACTGCAGTGCATGATGGGTCGGATCTAAAGGCTGCCTAACGTCCTCATCTGTAGGACGACTTACATCAAGACTAGGAAGGTGCATAATGTTCATGCCTGGTTGCGTTTGTTGGTCCAGAAAGTAATTCAATTTCGCCATGTAGGTTACGTTCTTAAAAACTGCTTGGAATATAGCCCGATTATATGCTGTGGGCCTTTTAATTTCTTTGTTTACCAGGTAGGCTACCTTCTTTAAACTGCGTTTTGTTAGACTACATATTTAGGGAGGTCTTTATAAATTTATTGTAGTCTTTATAAATATGTACATAGTTTAGCCTAACCCAGCCACTTAAGGGAGCAAGCCAGCTCAACTAGGTGTCGGTCCCAAGCCCGGATTAATGGGGAGGGTTGGCGTCAAGAAATAAAGAGACTGTATCTTCACTGCATGACTGATGTCAAAATGTGTGAAATATGTGGTTGTATAAATAAATTCATTAAAGTAGGTTAATGATTCTGTGCTGTCTAAATTGTATAGAAAATTTCTACATATAGCCAAACAAATCTCCTCCTGTTTGAAAAGGCATAGAAAAAGCAATTTAGCCACTAAAACTTTACAGTTTTTGTGAGGGACAGTCGAATTCTCTCGTTAAGTTTTTTGTGATCCTGCACCTACACTTTGCCGGCCCCAGGAGGATGGGCTCCCCCTTTGAGTTTGGTCCCTCCCAAGGTTTCTTCCTTCTTGGGAGTTTTTCCATGCTATCGGCGCCTATGGCTTACTCACTGGGGGCTTTGGGTGGGCATGATATAAAGCAAAGCATTTTCCCTTCCAGTTTCCTCCTCTGGTCCACATTGCAGGACCATCAGCCATCAGAAACAGCCCAGACAGTCTCCTTCAGCTTCTTTAGTGTCCTTGGAAGCCAAGGCAGTTTTAGATCTGAGAGGAGGTTTATCAGAAGGACACATATTACGTCGTTTGTCCTGAAATGTAACATGGGGAGGAAAAGTTAAGCGGTTTAGTCAGATTGGAGTCGTTTATTCAGCAGTGGCAGCGCCAGTGACTTAATGCTACAGGTGCTATAGGGGAGTGAGATTATTTAGAGCGGGTGCTTTAGCTTTTCAGCTTATGTAGATGCTGTATAGAAGCACACAGCACGATAAGCTACAGCATGGATAAAATATGATAAAATATGAAATTCTAACGTCTAGCTCACAGAGCCTCTATGTGTACTTTGAAGAAAAAATACACTACAAGTATGCTATAAAAACCGCAAAAATGTCTTACACAATATACAGATTTTACAGATAGTTAAAGAAAAAATGAAACCAATATTTTGGGGGTGCTGTGGGGGTACTATGGTCATTGGAGGAGGAGCTAGAGCCCCCCCCCCAAGCTTTTCCCTGGTGCTGCCACTGTTGTTCAGATTAAAAGTAACCTTGTCATTAATAAACAGTACTCTGATCAAATTTTTGCATGTACAAACACAATCAAAGTTTAACCACATGTTTAGACACAATTCACACACCTGTTACATTTCCATAATGCTAAGACTCTCTACACTTACTTCATCCACTTTCTTGTTTGGTACACAGTCAATTGATGGATGTGTAAGATTATTACCAGACCGTCTGCTGCAAACTCTACAGTTAATGAATGGCTGCAAAAACACACAGACACACAAAAACAGTATTTAAAGAGTGGTGGGCAATAAATACAGTGAGAGAAGGTGTAGTAAAGATATATCTAAAGATTTAAGGCAGAGCTGCTGGACTGCAGGGTTTAATGACACAGAACAATTTTAGAGGAAAGAGCTTCCAAAGCAGGGTCACCTTAAGGCTATATTATACAAAGCAAGTTCATCTAAAAGTATGAACAACAAATCCCGTTTAACTGAACACTGCTCTGTATTAAAATACTGTCCTCCGATCAAGCTAAGTGGTCCTGTAGTTCACTATTTAAAGAGGTAAATTTAAAGGGTAATTCACACTGCGCATCTACCCTGCTCTGACCAGATTTAATTGCCCTTTCACCACAAAACACCACACTGCCATTTAAGGCTGATTTCAACTGCCTGGTAATCCAGCCTTTAAGCCTGTAAACCTACTAAAATTTGAGAATAAGGTGATGGAACTGGCTGTTTGAGGCCACCTATCTATTTGTTACTTTATTGTTGGCTAACTTTCCTCCGCAGGGCATCAAAAAAGTTAACATGAACCTAAATTAATTTGCTAACTGATATGTCCAATGCTCACAGTCACAGTGACTCTTTACTTACCCTCTTGTCCATGAAAATACAGTCAGCCCGATGGTCTGTTGCAGTTGACTTTGGACATTTTGTTGCTCTCAAGAGAATCTCAATGTCAATGTATTCACTGCTGATCTAAATCACATAAACACGTTATATACAAAATTGCCTACAACTGTTTTAAAGGCAATATAACAAACAATAATCACCCAAAAAATGGCAAACTGTCACAGACTTGACTGCAGCAGATTCAGAGAGAAACTGTGAGAAGGTAAAATTGACCAGGGCTGAGATATACAACCATCACTTTCATTGTGAAGAGACATTAAGCATCATATGCATTGAAATTAAAACATCAAAATCAATGTGATTCTCATTAGTTCAGCTTGCAGATGATGAAAGTTTCACACTTTTGTAAACACTTTCTCAGCAGTTACCTTCGGACGGCCCTGGATGTTATAGAAATTCATGTGCTGACGGGTTCCTTGATGAGCATTTTCGACTGCGAGTTTAATGGCCGTCTTGTAGAGTGCAGGGAGACTGTGGTAATCTTGCTGGGCCTCTGTGGAGATAAGCAGAGCTCCATAAGCCAAAACCAGAACCAGCAGGCGGGTCATCTTCCTCTCAGCTTTGAAGGGAGAAGCAGGACTGAGGACACTGATCTGTGGTCCCCTTATCCAGCACGTCCAGGGGCGTGTCCTTCACCCGAAACAAACAGACCTTTGAACAACATTGGAAAACTCTTCAGGATGAATCGAGGCAGGTGGTCAAGTGGGTTTATTGTTATTTCAGCAATATACACAGTACACAGTGAAAGGAAACATTGTTCCTCCTGGACCACGGTGCAAGACAAAGAAGAAAAACAGAAACAACACAAGATGACACAAGTGCGGGCAAGATAGAACTATACAGAGTGAAAGGAGCACAAACAGAGGGAGAAAGTGCAAGATAAACACAAGAGCAACAATACAATACTACAGGACAAGACAGCGCAGTCAAGAACACAGAGTGCAGCCAGAGCTAACCTGAATAGGGGCATCAAGGTTGCCAGGCAGGCAGAGAAACAGAAAATAGAGGTCTACTTCACATACAACAACCCACAGTGGGTGTGGCAGGGAATACAACACATTACAAACTTCAAAGGCAACAACACCGTCACTGTTAACAGCAACGCCCTTTTAGCAAAGGAGCTAAACAGCTTCTTTGCTCGTCTGGAGGAACACAGAGCAGACATAGCCACACTGCCCCCTCCCCCAATCTCCAGCACTCACAGACTCCCTCTGCAGGAACACCACGCGAGAAGGCACATTGCATCTCTAGGTGTGTGGAGTTTAAGACAAGGCAAGTGATGCTACGATAATATAATTCCTTGGTAAGACCCCACCTAGAATATTGTGTGCGGGTTTGGTTACCATACCTTAAGAAGGACATTGCTGCCTTGGAAAAGGTGCAACGTAGGGCAACGAGAATGATTCCTGGTCTTAGAGGAATGTCTAATGAGGAGAGGTTAGCTGAGCTGAATCTGTTTAGCCTCGAGCAAAGGAGACTAAGGGGGGACATAATCCAGGTGTTTAAGATTCTAACAGGTCTGGATGCTGTTCAGCCAAATGGCTATTTCAATGTTAGTTTAAATACCAGAACTCGTGGCCATAAGTGGAAATTAGCTGGAGAACATTTTAAAACGAATTTGATGAAGCATTTCTGTACACAGCGTGTAGTTAGAGTATGGAATAGTCTTCCTGTTATTGTAACACAAGCTAAAACCCTGGGTTCTTTTAAATCAGAGCTAGATAAGATTTTTGAGCTATTAGCTAAGTTCTCCTCAAAGGAGCTTGATGGGCCGAATGGCCTCCTCTCATTTGTAAATCTCTTTGGTTCTTATGAGTCAGCTTACAGAGATGAGGTCCAGAAACTGATAGGTTGGAGTTCAGCAAACAATTTGGCACTAAACAGCACAAAGACAAAGGAATCACTGACTTCAGGAAGGATGGAGGCGACACTGGCCTGCCTAGATGGATGGATGGATGTTTTTATTGACATTGTAAGTACAATGAGATTTAGTTTGGAACGCGCCAGCAGCTACACAGTATATTTACAATTATATAGATTGTGAGGCATAAAATAAGGTGTGAGTAATATAACATAACGACATAATATAAGTAATCATTAATTAATCATTACAGATGGTATGAGGTGTGAACCGCTAGGCTGCTATGGCATGTTTGGTATCAAACCGATGGAAAATCACTCCAGTTTCCAAATCTGGTCAGTGGTTACCACGAAAGTGAATATATCAAAAGTTACACCAGCCTAACGAAAATCATCAATACAAGGGAAATCACTCTGGTCATAAATCTCAAAAGGACTGATACAGACCCCCTTCCGAAAGCCCGCCAAATGGATGGTCAGCCATTGGTCCAGGAGTCGAATTCCTGGTCACTCCTATTCACGAACTTTACACTATAAAACCTGGCACCTCAGAACAAAGCCAGGAGAGGAGAAACAGAAGGGAGGAGAAAACAAAAGACCATCAGCACGAAGAGAGGCAGAGAACATCAGCCCAAGAGAAGAGAAGCCCACAAGAAGCCCTCCTGAAGCCTATCAGTGAAGACCCAGCTGGACAGAGAACTGCAACCAAGCCCAAGCTTCACCAGGAGAGGGAATCAGAGGGGCTCCACTCCAACAACCGCTGCAAACACCGCGCCTCCCTGAGTGCCATCACCCATCAGCTCATCAGCCTCCGCAACCAACTGCCAAGACCCCCCCCCCCCCCACTCTGCAACCAAGTAAACAAACTTCCTTTCATTTATAACAACCTAAACTCCTATTCACCTGCTATATTACTTTAGGACAGTATTTCCACAAATTGCTTGCTTTGCAGAACAGTATTTTCCCTTTTAAGGTTACTCATTTTAAATCTGGTCATTGCATTTTCATGATTACATTGTTTGTGTCCACTCCGTTATTTCGTGTTTATTGTTTGTTAGGTGTAATGTCTGTCTTATGTTAGTTATAGGAATAAATGCATGTCTTTTACACAACTTCAGCCTCCGTTCATTGAGTGCTCACAAGAATCCCTGCCTGTGCGATCTACGCTCTGAAACCTCAAATTCGCCTGAAATATCGCGAGACTCTCTCTCATTGGCCGTGAGGGGAGCTTCGCTACCGATCGTTTACATTACCTGGTGACGCAGCTCGTTGGACAAGCCTTCTATTCTAACCCAGGTTATTACGTGATACTGGTTATTAATGAGTTCCATTTAAGTCACACATTAACAGACTCACGGTGTTTCGCAATTGAGTTTGAGCCGACCATTCAGCATAAAAATTGGTTAATAATCACAAGGCACAAGGTTTAAACTTATTCTGAGCACACAATTTAAACTTTTTATGACCGAACGTGCAGTGAAGAAGCGCTACTGTCAACTGGTTGCAAAAGTCGCACTCATGGCAATCTGAAGGCATTTAAGCGGGATCATATGGGCTTATTATAGTTATTTTTATTTCTATTATTAGTAGTTATATTATTTTGTTTTATTTTCGGTGATTTCATTGTAGTTCTTTCGTATTAAACTGCAGTAAACTTTAACCCTATGTCTGACGAGATTCTCAGATGTAGCGCTTTGTTTCCAGGTTCAATTCGGACGAGTGTCTCCGTTTCTATATATCCTGGGAGAGATCTCTCTATTAGCGAACGGGAATACTTGTTATGAGGTTCTAACCTAAATTATGTTGCGCTTGGACATAAGACCGATAGCTTAGTTACCTATCAGGATCATACTCGTATGTGTGTGCCTGCTTTAGACAAAGCAAGTTTAACACAACTTTGCGCTGTGAGCCAAGTGTGTGTCATTTAGAAATTGGGAGTCTCCTGTGCTTGAGACCCGCCGTGGTTAAGCACCATTTGCGACGAGATATAGTGCACTCACAATTTAAATCTGTCGCCGTAACGCGTGCGCCGTCTCGCTTCAGTAATTGTTTTAAGGGGTGATGACGAAGATGACGAATTTACTTTCCTGAAGAGGAGCAGGATGGGTCACGCGTTCTGTAAGATTTGTCTCCCACGGGGAAGGAACGATGTCAGTCGGCATGAAAAATCCAAGTCATTAGTGAATGACAGAGCCGCATGAGTGAACATGAAAAATTAATAGAAAATAAATGACAAATGGTTATTTTATATTTTATATATTTTATATATTTATATTTATATTATATTTTATATAATTTATATTATTTTATATTTCCTGTCTTAAAATGTAAGGGATACACATGGTCATTTCCGTTGTTTCCTGTTTCCTGCGAGAGTGATACTGACTGCTAGCGCGCGAACTTTGAAACCATAGATATCACCTAAATAATAATTCGAGTTAAGTCATTGGGAAAAAGCTTCGCAAGATTAATAATCCTCCAAAATAAATAAATAAAATTTCCCAGACCCCGACGGATTAATCACCTACGCAAGTACCGACCCACGATCTTCGTTCAATTAAGAAGGTGCTTCCAGCCTTACAGCCTCAGTTTACGTAAGTACAACGCCATGTCTACTGTTCCGTGTTCTGAGTGTAATATGTTTAGCTATTCTTCTCCAGTCATTAGCGGTATTTATACATGTGAGAAGTGTCAGTTAGTCGCTAGACTGACGGAGAAGATTGTAGTGTTAGAGGGACGTATCCGGACGTTACATAACATTCAGGAGAATGAGAGTTTTATTGACTCAGTATTAGCGGCTCCGGATATGTCCGCGATAGCCAGTAAGTCTCCCCCTGCTCCGGCAGCAGAGCCTTCGCAGCAAGGCGAGTGGGTGACGACCCGGCGGCATAGTCGCAAATCCAAACCAAACTTACACCGGCACCATTCGCCTATCCGCGTTTCCAACAGGTTCTCCCCACTCAGTGAAACTCCCACTGAGACGCCTGTTGAAAGTGCTCTAATAATTGGTGATTCTATTCTAAGAAACGTGAGAGTAGCGACTCCAGCGACCATTGTAAATTGTCTCCCGGGTGCCAGAGCGACCGACATCTCGGCAAATTTAAAAGTGCTGGCTAAAAGTAAACGTAAATACTCTCAGATAGTTATCCACGTCGGCACTAATGATGTCCGATTGAGGCAATCGGAGATCACAAAGGCAAATTTTAAAGAGGTGTGCAACATTGCGAAGAAGATGTGTGTGTCAGTAACGTGCTCTGTCCAGACTAAAAACTCAAGTCCAGACTAAAAACACACCTGTTTAGTTTAGCGTATAGGGACACTAGTTCTAGCCCTAGCTAACTCTTCACTCCCAGGCAGACCTGTAGTGTGAGGTGTAGAGCTGGGTGGGGATCGGTGCCATTGGCTTTGGATGAACTGGATTGTCAGTGCTGTCACTCTAGCTTTGCAATCTCTTGTGGAACTGGAGTGCTGACATTTCAGGGACTCCCCATGCCGGCATTCCCACTTGCCTCTCCCTCCTACTGATGCTGCCATAGCCATATCTGCCGGAGCTTGCAGATTGCACTTCATATTGTACTCACCTAGCTTTTAGCACTGCCAATAGCCTCCTCTACTATGCCTAATTGTACATTTTATTTCCCCTACTCCTCCTGGGGGTGATGCCTGGAGACCTCAATCTATCAAGATATCCAGCACACCCGACCACCACCAGTGACGTCCCTGCATCCAGCTCGCCGTTCTGATCTTCCATGTATGACCCGCTGCCTTACCTCTGGTTGCCTGGCAATTGGAAGAAGACTCGGCTTCGGCATTGGCTTATCTTCCTTGCTCTCCTCTCTCTATTTGACTATCCCTGCCGGCCCCTGGAGGATGGGCTTCCCCTTTGAGTCTGGTCCCTCTCAAGGTTTCTTCCTTCTAGGGAGTTTTTCCTTGCCACTGTCGCCTATGGCTTACTCACTGGGGGCTTTGGGTGAGGATACTGTAAAGCGCTTTGAGACAATGTAATGTTGTGATAATGCGCTATATAAAAATAAATTTGTTTGTTTGTTGTTGTTGATACTGGAGCCTGGTTGCGGTGGTGGGATGGCTCACGGCGGGTGCCGGAAAATTTCCTTTATTTTCAAATCCAAACCTTGACAGGTATGCTGCTGTTCCAAATCATGGGTGCATGTTACAAGTGCGGAACATATTTTAACTTAGTACTAACTTAGCATCATATTTGATCTGATTCGACTGAATATCCCAGGTTTCCATCTCTCATGCATCTGGTGTGACGTGTTTTCAGACTCTCAGGCTGGCGCAAAGAAATCTTACGGGAATTGAACGTCTCACTCCGGCCAGCTGACCAAAGTTGGTAACCTTGGTATTGTGTGTAGGAGATTCGGTATAACTATAATTTCGTTCTCCATTTACATGCCCGTAGTGTCTTTAAGTGTTATGTAGTTTTGCCTGAAACGCAAAAATAAAACAAAGCAATTAAAGCCGTAAGTGGCTCAAATTGTGCTGTAGCGATTGAAGAACTTTTGTCGGAAGTTGGATTCGAACCCACGCCTTACTTGGGAGAACAGAATACCAGAATAGAGTAGGTTAAGTCCAGCCTTGGCTTCCAAGCTGACGTTTTTCTACATATGTGCTTGTGTATCATGGACAGTAAGAGGGGGCAGGCAAGGAGAGAATTTCTCTCTTTGGGGATCAATAGAGTGTTGTTATTATAACGTCTAAAAAGTATGATGGTCTGTCGATAAATCAATAAGAAAATAAATGAAGTCGTTTTCGCGAACACGCTGGAAAAGCCAGGGGCCGGACCGACTGTAGGGGGCGTGGCCAGAGACAGCCATCTCAGGCTGTCAAGTCTCCCGTTTTGGCCGGGAAACTACCGTATTTTACTTCTCTTTCCCGCCGTCCTCCCGTATTAGTATTTTCCCGTAAATCTCCCTTATATTATATAGTTGCTGGATAGTGTAGTGGTAAGATCGCCGCCTTTCACACGGGAGACCGGGGTTCGAATCCCGGTTGTGGCCAAAAATATATTTTATATATTTTATATATTTATATTATATTTATATTATATTTTTTATATATTGTATTATATAGTTGCTGGATAGTGTAGTGGTAAGATCGCCGCCTTTCACACGGGAGACCGGGGTTCGAATCCCGGTTGTGGCCAGAAACAACTGCTATCACAACTAGAGATTGATGAGGTACAACACGATTGCTACGACAAGGGGGAGCCAGGACGACAGGTCAGGGGGGAGATATCATCATCCCCACATTCCGAGATTGGGTACCAAGCCCCATATATATTAGTAGGCTGAATACAAGAGCAGCTGACCTGAGAAATAAGAAATAAGCTAAGCTGGAAACAGATCAGCTGATCTACACCACAGCAACAGTGATCCTTGAGCTGGAGCCGGACCGTCTTTGAAGACTCCGTAAATCTCCGTATAATAATATATATCTACGGGAACGAGAAAGCAGAGAACAAGAACAAGATTTGTAAATGTAAGATTTGAAGGACCCGGCATGAAAAATAGAATAGTTCTCGTCATTAGTGAACATGTGTCTCGTCATTGTGTATCATGGACAGTAAGAGGGGGATCAATAGAGTGTTGTTATTATAACGTCTAAAAAGTATGATGGTCTGTCGATAAATCAATCAGATAAATAATGAAGTCGTTTTCGCGAACACGCTGGAAAAGCCAGGGGCCGGACCGACTGTAGGGGGCGTGGCCAGAGACAGCCATCTCAGGCTGTCAAGTCTCCCGTTTTGGCCGGGAAACTACCGTATTTTACTTCTCTTTCCCGCCGTCCTCCCGTATTAGTATTTTCCCGTAAATCTCCCTTATATTATATAGTTGCTGGATAGTGTAGTGGTAAGATCGCCGCCTTTCACACGGGAGACCCAGCGGGGCCGGTCGCGTATAGCCATAACACAGTGGCAGCCAATGAAATTGAAGGATTTTTTTTGCGAAGCGAAGAGACCCTCCCCGGCGCTGCAAAATCTCCGTTAATGATTTTTTTTCTGATACATTTCAAGTTAGATTGAAATGCTAATCATTTTGAGGCATGTTTTCAAAAAAGCATGAACAAATTTCTCCATTTCTTGTAATCACATTCATCCATTATTCTTCGTTTTCTTGATATTGATGTATTTAATAAACAGCTTAAAACTATGGTTACAATTTTATTTATTTATTTATTTATGTCGCTGTGGTAATTAAACAGACATAGACAGTTATGAATAAAATGTATTGTTTATTGAGTCTATTTACACAGAAAGAGACAAGTACTCAGGTTCTCATACTCAGGGGTATGATAAGATATACATCCATCCATCCATCCATTTTCCAAACCGCTTATTCTACTGGGTCACGGGGGTCCGGAGCCTATCCCGGAAGCAATGGGCACGAGGCAGGGAACAACCCAGGATGGGGGGCCAGCCCATCGCAGGGCACACTCACACACCATTCACTCTCACATGCACACCTATGGGCAATTTAGCAACTCCAATTAGCCTCAGCATGTTTTTGGACTGTGGGGGGAAACCGGAGTACCCCCCACGACGACATGGGGAGAACATGCAAACTCCACACACATGTGACACAGGCGGCGACTCAAACCTGGGTCCCAGAGGTGTGAGGCAACAGTGCTAACCACTGCACCACCATGCCACCCCCAAGATATACATTACCGCTCAAAAGTTTGGGATCACATGCAAATTTCTTTGTTTTCCAAAGAAAAACACATTTTCATGCAATTCACAAAATTTTATCCACATCTACATATAGAGGCCTATTATCAGCAACTGGCAGTCCTCTGCATCAATCTCCTGGTATGTCTGACTGCTTATTCTTTAAATATTGCTAACACATTTTGGAGGTTTGGTTTGGGTCATTATCCTTTTGTAGGATAAAACTGACCCCAATCAAGTCTTGTCACAGGGTATATAATTGAACGGTAGTGTATGTCAAATATTAAATAGATGAAATGATTAATTTTCTTAAACAGCAGTGTTAATGCATGCATTTTGTAGCATGTTAACAAATGACTCATTGAATCCTGAATCAAAACAAAAAGCATAATTAAAAATAGCATTGTTATGACAATACTAACAGTGATGCTGCAGCATTTTAACAACTGTCAGATAGTTAGACATACAGTACCAGTCAGTAATTTGGACACACCACTCTGCCTACAAAGGGACTGGGTCATATTACCTGGATACTTGAGCTAAACCCAGTAGAAATGTTTTTCAAGGAGTCTGACCAGAGAGTTAAAGAAAATCGGCTGAGTGCTCAGCATATATGAGACGGCTCCTTCAGGAGAGCTGGAAAAGCATTCCAGGAGGCCACCTCATTAAACTAGTATAAAGTAGAAAGCAGGATCAGTCAGTCCCTGGAGCAGCTGGGGTTAAGGGCCTTGCTCAAGGGCCCAATGGTGGGATCACTCGGCCAGCCCTGGGATTTGAACCGGCAACCTTCTGAGTTCCAACAGAATTGTCCCCCCCAACAAATTATTTTTTTTAAATAACTTTTCTGAGTAGTGCATAATTCCATGTGTATTACTTTATAGTTATGATGTCTTTATAAATATTACAAAATGTAAAGAATAGTACAAAGAAACAATTCTATAGGTAGGTGTGCCCAAAACTCCTGACTGACGCCGTAACACTTTCTTAGACTCACCACACTGGTTGAGGTGGTGATGAGACAAGAGAGATTTAGCCAGTGGATAGGGAATGATTAATAGGACAGATCTGAAAGGGTCACGATGGGGAATTTAGCCATTGGGGTAACTGCCCCACACTTTGAGAGATGCTCAGGGATAATTTATGACCTTAGAGAATCAGGAACAAACAAGGAACATATTAACCATATGTTAAAATGCTGCAAGTGTATATTCAAACAATACTGAACTATAAAGAATATAAAACAATCTTTACTTTTTTTGTTTTAAAAAAAAACTATGCTTGCCACTTCTTTAAGAAAACCTACCTAACAGCGGCAATTTTTACAATCTGATTGTAACCCACCTGTTGCCATGCATTATTTGTCAGTGAAAAATGAGCCCAGACACAAAATAGCTGTTCTTAATAAAGTGGACAGAGTGTATATGGAAAACATTTACAATTTTTACAAATAACGCTGCTCTTGAAGTAGCAGGTAGTGTGTTACTTTTTTCTCTCCGCTGACCAACGCTGCTTTTCAGCCTCATAAAAAGGAGATTTTTGAAACTCCCTCCAGGTCATCTCTGGCTGCATAGTCTTGAACAATGGAACAAACAGAACACAGGCATCAAAACGGGCCTGAACGTGGCCAAAACAAGATGAATAATAAAGAACTTGGATGAAAAATTCTGATCATGACATCCAGAATTATCCTCCATAATTGAAGGGAAAGAACCTTTAGCATCATGGACTCCAACAACTTGCAAACCTGAAAGCAAAGTGAAAAAACCACAAATGAACCACAAATAATATTGATTCCTTAATTTATACTGAATCCTGAAGAGTGACTGTTTGTGTGTGTGCATGCATATGAGATTCTCACTCATCGGGCCTTCGGTTTTGGAAGGGGACCAACAAAGCATCATCCTCTCCAATTCCTCATCTTCCTCTATTTCTATAAAACAAAATAGATATGAATAAAAGACATAATCAATGCACAGAACCACATATATGAAACTGTCAGCCAACCTGGAGGATTAGTAGAAGTGTCTGGAAGTGCTGGTCTTGAGGGAGCAGAAGCCTCCAGTGTCATCTGAAGATTGCTGTGCTTCAGCCTCAGGTACTGCTGTAGTCGGTACATTTTGCTGCCTGGTACGCATTGTTGTTTGAGGATAACAGCCTCATACCCATCATCCCTACTGTCCCAAATATCCTTCCAGGTCTTGCCAGCACGGACTCCAAACCCAACCAAATTCTCATCCTCACTTTTGACAGGTGGTAGTTGACAGGCGTAAAGAAACACAGAAGGGCATGGAATTATAAACAAGAATTCTGTGATCTGACACCTTTGCCATTTGGTAGCAAAGTAAGTGTAATAGCTTCTAACTGACTTGCTTTAACCTAAAACAAGGTTTGTTTGAACAACTTTAGTAGGTTTAATACTTAACGATTATGTGAGGAATTCTTTAATATCCAAGTTAACGGCAATGCCAGCAAACAATATGCATAAAAAAGTTGTAGTTAAATATCAATGACTTACAGGAAAGTTACCGTCACAGTACCTTGCATATAGGAACGTGCAGAATTAGTATATGTATAATACACTATATATATAAGGTTAGTTTATAAACGGTAATCCAGTTTATTCTGTCTCATCTGCCTAGACTCATTCTACTTGACCAGTGTATGCTCGTTTTACTGCAAATTACTCGTTTTCCATAAATGGACACTGTCTAGCTTAATAAATGTACTGCTTTACCGGGCCACTAATAAAAGATACTTTTGGATTCCTCACGATGAGTGGAATTCTTATAAACGGTACCCGCCTTAATTTCCAAAGTCAAACATGTTTTTATTTAAATTGTGCATTAAAAATTGAATATTAATTATTAAATATTTCAAAAGCAATGCTACCTATGGAGCGAGTGAATAACTACTTCAGCATTACACAGAGAGCTTCGCGAGGGGCTCCGTAAAACGTACAGCATCCAGTTCGATTTTGGAATGTGAAATACATCGGAATATTTAAGAAAATATAAGATTGCTGTTCAGTTTACCTTGGAAAGTCGTCCTTTCCGTTCGACCGGGCGGTTTTTCTTTTAGGTGAATCACCAAATTTACTGAAATACTACTCACTCTCTGCTGCTCTTTTCCAAAATCCAGTTGTGTCGACTGTCGGTAGTGATAAGGGTAAAACGTCATTGGAGGCGTCGAAACAGCGACAAAACATCAACCAGTGGCCGAAAGAATATTACATCCGTACTGTTAAGCACTACCATTGAAAATGAATGGGAAAAGTTAAGGGAAGTTAAGCTAAACTATTCTCGCCGCCCGCAGGGGTTCGAATCCGGTTGACCGGTTGTGGCCAAAAATATATTTTATATATTTTATATATTTTATATATTTATATTTATATTATATTTTATATAATATATATATCATCATCCCCACATTCCGAGATTGGGTACCAAGCCCCATATATAGTTAGTATAGTTGGTAACCTTGGTATTGTGTGTAGGAGATTCGGTATAACTATAATTTCGTTCTCCATTTACATGCCCGTAGTGTCTTTAAGTGTTATGTAGTTTTGCCTGAAACGCAAAAATAAAACAAAGCAATTAAAGCCGTAAGTGGCTCAAATTGTGCTGTAGCGATTGAAGAACTTTTGTCGGAAGTTGGATTCGAACCCACGCCTTACTTGGGAGAACAGAATACCAGAATAGAGTAGGTTAAGTCCAGCCTTGGCTTCCAAGCTGACGTTTTTCTACATATGTGCTTGTGTATCATGGACAGTAAGAGGGGGCAGGCAAGGAGAGAATTTCTCTCTTTGGGGATCAATAGAGTGTTGTTATTATAACGTCTAAAAAGTATGATGGTCTGTCGATAAATCAATAAGAAAATAAATGAAGTCGTTTTCGCGAACACGCTGGAAAAGCCAGGGGCCGGACCGACTGTAGGGGGCGTGGCCAGAGACAGCCATCTCAGGCTGTCAAGTCTCCCGTTTTGGCCGGGAAACTACCGTATTTTACTTCTCTTTCCCGCCGTCCTCCCGTATTAGTATTTTCCCGTAAATCTCCCTTATATTATATAGTTGCTGGATAGTGTAGTGGTAAGATCGCCGCCTTTCACACGGGAGACCGGGGTTCGAATCCCGGTTGTGGCCAAAAATATATTTTATATATTTTATATATTTATATTATATTTATATTATATTTTTTATATATTGTATTATATAGTTGCTGGATAGTGTAGTGGTAAGATCGCCGCCTTTCACACGGGAGACCGGGGTTCGAATCCCGGTTGTGGCCAGAAACAACTGCTATCACAACTAGAGATTGATGAGGTACAACACGATTGCTACGACAAGGGGGAGCCAGGACGACAGGTCAGGGGGGAGATATCATCATCCCCACATTCCGAGATTGGGTACCAAGCCCCATATATATTAGTAGGCTGAATACAAGAGCAGCTGACCTGAGAAATAAGAAATAAGCTAAGCTGGAAACAGATCAGCTGATCTACACCACAGCAACAGTGATCCTTGAGCTGGAGCCGGACCGTCTTTGAAGACTCCGTAAATCTCCGTATAATAATATATATCTACGGGAACGAGAAAGCAGAGAACAAGAACAAGATTTGTAAATGTAAGATTTGAAGGACCCGGCATGAAAAATAGAATAGTTCTCGTCATTAGTGAACATGTGTCTCGTCATTGTGTATCATGGACAGTAAGAGGGGGATCAATAGAGTGTTGTTATTATAACGTCTAAAAAGTATGATGGTCTGTCGATAAATCAATCAGATAAATAATGAAGTCGTTTTCGCGAACACGCTGGAAAAGCCAGGGGCCGGACCGACTGTAGGGGGCGTGGCCAGAGACAGCCATCTCAGGCTGTCAAGTCTCCCGTTTTGGCCGGGAAACTACCGTATTTTACTTCTCTTTCCCGCCGTCCTCCCGTATTAGTATTTTCCCGTAAATCTCCCTTATATTATATAGTTGCTGGATAGTGTAGTGGTAAGATCGCCGCCTTTCACACGGGAGACCCAGCGGGGCCGGTCGCGTATAGCCATAACACAGTGGCAGCCAATGAAATTGAAGGATTTTTTTTGCGAAGCGAAGAGACCCTCCCCGGCGCTGCAAAATCTCCGTTAATGATTTTTTTTCTGATACATTTCAAGTTAGATTGAAATGCTAATCATTTTGAGGCATGTTTTCAAAAAAGCATGAACAAATTTCTCCATTTCTTGTAATCACATTCATCCATTATTCTTCGTTTTCTTGATATTGATGTATTTAATAAACAGCTTAAAACTATGGTTACAATTTTATTTATTTATTTATTTATGTCGCTGTGGTAATTAAACAGACATAGACAGTTATGAATAAAATGTATTGTTTATTGAGTCTATTTACACAGAAAGAGACAAGTACTCAGGTTCTCATACTCAGGGGTATGATAAGATATACATCCATCCATCCATCCATTTTCCAAACCGCTTATTCTACTGGGTCACGGGGGTCCGGAGCCTATCCCGGAAGCAATGGGCACGAGGCAGGGAACAACCCAGGATGGGGGGCCAGCCCATCGCAGGGCACACTCACACACCATTCACTCTCACATGCACACCTATGGGCAATTTAGCAACTCCAATTAGCCTCAGCATGTTTTTGGACTGTGGGGGGAAACCGGAGTACCCCCCACGACGACATGGGGAGAACATGCAAACTCCACACACATGTGACACAGGCGGCGACTCAAACCTGGGTCCCAGAGGTGTGAGGCAACAGTGCTAACCACTGCACCACCATGCCACCCCCAAGATATACATTACCGCTCAAAAGTTTGGGATCACATGCAAATTTCTTTGTTTTCCAAAGAAAAACACATTTTCATGCAATTCACAAAATTTTATCCACATCTACATATAGAGGCCTATTATCAGCAACTGGCAGTCCTCTGCATCAATCTCCTGGTATGTCTGACTGCTTATTCTTTAAATATTGCTAACACATTTTGGAGGTTTGGTTTGGGTCATTATCCTTTTGTAGGATAAAACTGACCCCAATCAAGTCTTGTCACAGGGTATATAATTGAACGGTAGTGTATGTCAAATATTAAATAGATGAAATGATTAATTTTCTTAAACAGCAGTGTTAATGCATGCATTTTGTAGCATGTTAACAAATGACTCATTGAATCCTGAATCAAAACAAAAAGCATAATTAAAAATAGCATTGTTATGACAATACTAACAGTGATGCTGCAGCATTTTAACAACTGTCAGATAGTTAGACATACAGTACCAGTCAGTAATTTGGACACACCACTCTGCCTACAAAGGGACTGGGTCATATTACCTGGATACTTGAGCTAAACCCAGTAGAAATGTTTTTCAAGGAGTCTGACCAGAGAGTTAAAGAAAATCGGCTGAGTGCTCAGCATATATGAGACGGCTCCTTCAGGAGAGCTGGAAAAGCATTCCAGGAGGCCACCTCATTAAACTAGTATAAAGTAGAAAGCAGGATCAGTCAGTCCCTGGAGCAGCTGGGGTTAAGGGCCTTGCTCAAGGGCCCAATGGTGGGATCACTCGGCCAGCCCTGGGATTTGAACCGGCAACCTTCTGAGTTCCAACAGAATTGTCCCCCCCAACAAATTATTTTTTTTAAATAACTTTTCTGAGTAGTGCATAATTCCATGTGTATTACTTTATAGTTATGATGTCTTTATAAATATTACAAAATGTAAAGAATAGTACAAAGAAACAATTCTATAGGTAGGTGTGCCCAAAACTCCTGACTGACGCCGTAACACTTTCTTAGACTCACCACACTGGTTGAGGTGGTGATGAGACAAGAGAGATTTAGCCAGTGGATAGGGAATGATTAATAGGACAGATCTGAAAGGGTCACGATGGGGAATTTAGCCATTGGGGTAACTGCCCCACACTTTGAGAGATGCTCAGGGATAATTTATGACCTTAGAGAATCAGGAACAAACAAGGAACATATTAACCATATGTTAAAATGCTGCAAGTGTATATTCAAACAATACTGAACTATAAAGAATATAAAACAATCTTTACTTTTTTTGTTTTAAAAAAAAACTATGCTTGCCACTTCTTTAAGAAAACCTACCTAACAGCGGCAATTTTTACAATCTGATTGTAACCCACCTGTTGCCATGCATTATTTGTCAGTGAAAAATGAGCCCAGACACAAAATAGCTGTTCTTAATAAAGTGGACAGAGTGTATATGGAAAACATTTACAATTTTTACAAATAACGCTGCTCTTGAAGTAGCAGGTAGTGTGTTACTTTTTTCTCTCCGCTGACCAACGCTGCTTTTCAGCCTCATAAAAAGGAGATTTTTGAAACTCCCTCCAGGTCATCTCTGGCTGCATAGTCTTGAACAATGGAACAAACAGAACACAGGCATCAAAACGGGCCTGAACGTGGCCAAAACAAGATGAATAATAAAGAACTTGGATGAAAAATTCTGATCATGACATCCAGAATTATCCTCCATAATTGAAGGGAAAGAACCTTTAGCATCATGGACTCCAACAACTTGCAAACCTGAAAGCAAAGTGAAAAAACCACAAATGAACCACAAATAATATTGATTCCTTAATTTATACTGAATCCTGAAGAGTGACTGTTTGTGTGTGTGCATGCATATGAGATTCTCACTCATCGGGCCTTCGGTTTTGGAAGGGGACCAACAAAGCATCATCCTCTCCAATTCCTCATCTTCCTCTATTTCTATAAAACAAAATAGATATGAATAAAAGACATAATCAATGCACAGAACCACATATATGAAACTGTCAGCCAACCTGGAGGATTAGTAGAAGTGTCTGGAAGTGCTGGTCTTGAGGGAGCAGAAGCCTCCAGTGTCATCTGAAGATTGCTGTGCTTCAGCCTCAGGTACTGCTGTAGTCGGTACATTTTGCTGCCTGGTACGCATTGTTGTTTGAGGATAACAGCCTCATACCCATCATCCCTACTGTCCCAAATATCCTTCCAGGTCTTGCCAGCACGGACTCCAAACCCAACCAAATTCTCATCCTCACTTTTGACAGGTGGTAGTTGACAGGCGTAAAGAAACACAGAAGGGCATGGAATTATAAACAAGAATTCTGTGATCTGACACCTTTGCCATTTGGTAGCAAAGTAAGTGTAATAGCTTCTAACTGACTTGCTTTAACCTAAAACAAGGTTTGTTTGAACAACTTTAGTAGGTTTAATACTTAACGATTATGTGAGGAATTCTTTAATATCCAAGTTAACGGCAATGCCAGCAAACAATATGCATAAAAAAGTTGTAGTTAAATATCAATGACTTACAGGAAAGTTACCGTCACAGTACCTTGCATATAGGAACGTGCAGAATTAGTATATGTATAATACACTATATATATAAGGTTAGTTTATAAACGGTAATCCAGTTTATTCTGTCTCATCTGCCTAGACTCATTCTACTTGACCAGTGTATGCTCGTTTTACTGCAAATTACTCGTTTTCCATAAATGGACACTGTCTAGCTTAATAAATGTACTGCTTTACCGGGCCACTAATAAAAGATACTTTTGGATTCCTCACGATGAGTGGAATTCTTATAAACGGTACCCGCCTTAATTTCCAAAGTCAAACATGTTTTTATTTAAATTGTGCATTAAAAATTGAATATTAATTATTAAATATTTCAAAAGCAATGCTACCTATGGAGCGAGTGAATAACTACTTCAGCATTACACAGAGAGCTTCGCGAGGGGCTCCGTAAAACGTACAGCATCCAGTTCGATTTTGGAATGTGAAATACATCGGAATATTTAAGAAAATATAAGATTGCTGTTCAGTTTACCTTGGAAAGTCGTCCTTTCCGTTCGACCGGGCGGTTTTTCTTTTAGGTGAATCACCAAATTTACTGAAATACTACTCACTCTCTGCTGCTCTTTTCCAAAATCCAGTTGTGTCGACTGTCGGTAGTGATAAGGGTAAAACGTCATTGGAGGCGTCGAAACAGCGACAAAACATCAACCAGTGGCCGAAAGAATATTACATCCGTACTGTTAAGCACTACCATTGAAAATGAATGGGAAAAGTTAAGGGAAGTTAAGCTAAACTATTCTCGCCGCCCGCAGGGGTTCGAATCCGGTTGACCGGTTGTGGCCAAAAATATATTTTATATATTTTATATATTTTATATATTTATATTTATATTATATTTTATATAATATATATATCATCATCCCCACATTCCGAGATTGGGTACCAAGCCCCATATATAGTTAGTATAGTTGGTAACCTTGGTATTGTGTGTAGGAGATTCGGTATAACTATAATTTCGTTCTCCATTTACATGCCCGTAGTGTCTTTAAGTGTTATGTAGTTTTGCCTGAAACGCAAAAATAAAACAAAGCAATTAAAGCCGTAAGTGGCTCAAATTGTGCTGTAGCGATTGAAGAACTTTTGTCGGAAGTTGGATTCGAACCCACGCCTTACTTGGGAGAACAGAATACCAGAATAGAGTAGGTTAAGTCCAGCCTTGGCTTCCAAGCTGACGTTTTTCTACATATGTGCTTGTGTATCATGGACAGTAAGAGGGGGCAGGCAAGGAGAGAATTTCTCTCTTTGGGGATCAATAGAGTGTTGTTATTATAACGTCTAAAAAGTATGATGGTCTGTCGATAAATCAATAAGAAAATAAATGAAGTCGTTTTCGCGAACACGCTGGAAAAGCCAGGGGCCGGACCGACTGTAGGGGGCGTGGCCAGAGACAGCCATCTCAGGCTGTCAAGTCTCCCGTTTTGGCCGGGAAACTACCGTATTTTACTTCTCTTTCCCGCCGTCCTCCCGTATTAGTATTTTCCCGTAAATCTCCCTTATATTATATAGTTGCTGGATAGTGTAGTGGTAAGATCGCCGCCTTTCACACGGGAGACCGGGGTTCGAATCCCGGTTGTGGCCAAAAATATATTTTATATATTTTATATATTTTATATATTTATATTTATATTATATTTTATATAATTTATATTATTTTATATTTCCTATCTTAAAATGTAAGGGATACTGGAGCCTGGTTGCGGTGGTGGGATGGCTCACGGCGGGTGCCGGAAAATTTCCTTTATTTTCAAATCCAAACCTTGACAGGTATGCTGCTGTTCCAAATCATGGGTGCATGTTACAAGTGCGGAACATATTTTAACTTAGTACTAACTTAGCATCATATTTGATCTGATTCGACTGAATATCCCAGGTTTCCATCTCTCATGCATCTGGTGTGACGTGTTTTCAGACTCTCAGGCTGGCGCCTGAGAAACGTCTCACTCCGGCCAGCTGACCAAAGTTGGTAACCTTGGTATTGTGTGTAGGAGATTCGGTATAACTATAATTTCGTTCTCCATTTGCATGCCCGAAGTGTCTTTAAGTGTTATGTAGTTTTGCCTGAAACGCAAAAATAAAACAAAGCAATTAAAGCCGATCAGTGGCTCAAATTGTGCTGTAGCGATTGAAGAACTTTTGTCGGAAGTTGGATTCGAACTTGGGATGCCTTACTTGGGAGAACAGAATACCAGAATAGAGTAGGTTAAGTCCAGCCTTGGCTTCCAAGCTGATGTTTTTCTACATATGTGCTTGTGTATCATGGACAGTAAGAGGGGGCAGGCAAGGAGAGAATTTCTCTCTTTGGGGATCAATAGAGTGTTGTTATTATAACGTCTAAAAAGTATGATGGTCTGTCGATAAATCAATAACAATATCAATGAAGTCAATGTTTATCTAAAGGAATCAGAATTCAGGAAAAGCCAGGGGCCGGACCGAGTGTAGGGGGCGTGGCCAGAGACAGCCTGCTGACTGTTCCAAATCATGGGTGCATGTTACAAGTCCGGAACATATTTTAACTTAGTACTAACTTAGCATCATATTTGATCTGATTCGACTGAATATCCCAGGTTTCCATCTCTCATGCATCTGGTGTGACGTGTTTTCAGACTCTCAGGCTGGCGCAAAGAAATCTTACGGGAATTGAACGTCTCACTCCGGTCAGCTGACCAAAGTTGGTAACCTTGGTATTGTGTGTAGGAGATTCGGTATAACTATAATTTCGTTCTCCATTTACATGCCCGTAGTGTCTTTAACCGGCTGCACAAACTGGATCCGCCTCCATTACGACACAACTTTGCCCTTATTGGCTTAAGAATTTAGTCACATACATGACGTATATCTGCTATTTCTCCCGAGAAGCAGGTAAAGCAGTGGTAACTGCTTTGTAGTTAATTTACCTGGTAAAATTAAGTTTAAATAAATGATATAAATACTGTAATAGTACTCGTGAGCTTTGTTTATTTGTTATTAGTTATTGTAATGTTGCGCTGCTTTATTTGTTTAATCGTCTAGTCTGTGGAGACATTCAAGTTAATCAAATAAGAATTGCACTGTACACTGTACATGACCATAAAAACTTTGTATCCTTGAAATAAATGTTTTTGATCTTTTCCTTGGCAGTTATCTTTTTACACAGGGCCTCTATGTACACGATAGTTTTTTTTTTCACGACTAACAGTATGGATCAGGAGTTGGTTATTGTAAAAGAAGTAATGTGCATGCAGGTGATATTTGTATAGATTTATCCACACCCTTGTAGCAGTGCTGCCATTGCAGTCAGATCTCGCAAACTAGGAGTATTAGTTGTCTTTATTTCTCTTTATTTCTTGACGCCAACCCTCTCCATTAATCCGGGCTTGGGACTGGCACCTACCTGAGCTGGCTTGCTCCCTTAAGTGGCTGGGTTAGGCTAAACTATATATATATATTTACCAAGACTACAATAAAACATCTCGAAATGTGTAGTCTAGCAAAACGCAGTTTAAAGAAGGTAGCCTACCTGGCGAAATTGCAAACAAATTAAGGGCGTTAGGCAGCCTTTAGATCCTACCCATCATGCACTGCAGTTTTTTGCTAATTCCTCAAATGGAAAACTGTCCATCCATCCATCCATCCATTTTCCAAACCGCTTATCCTACTGGATCGCGGGGGGTCTGGAGCCTATCCCGGAAGCAATGGGCACGAGACAGGGAACAACTCAGGATGGCGGGCCAGCCCATCGCAGGGCACACTCACACACTATTCACTCACGCATACACTCCTATGGGCAATTTAGCAACTCCAATTAGCCTCAGCATGTTTTTGGACTGTGGGGGAAACCAGAGTACCCGGAGGAAACCCCACGATGACATGGGTAGAACATGCAAACTCCACACACATGTGACCCAGGTGGAGACTCGAACCCGGGCCCTAGAGGTGTGAGGCAACAGTGCTAACCACTGCACCACCATGCTGCCCCCTAAATGGAAAACCATTAAATACAAAAGGAAAACAAAAGTGCTGTAAGACTGTATACTTATGTGTATGTTAGTAAAGGCTGTAGCTGACACAACGGACCCCACTAATTAGAAAGGGGTAATTGTACACATGTGGCATCCAGTATGTTCTTCTATAACAGTTTTTAAAAAAAAAAAAAAACTCACATTACACAAATTGGCACTATCAAAACGAGGATTATGGGGAAAATGGGGACTGTGATGGAGATTACATACACGTAGGCATGGTATTTAGTTTTTTTTAATCTGGTCACCTTCCAGAGTAATTGTAAACTAAAACCATCTTCACCCTATTTGATTCTTTATAAATGGACAATCAGTCGTGCAGTAAATGGGGGTATAGAGAGACACAGAGCTTGTCTAACAAGAAACCCTGGGAAGCTAACATTAATAGGGTGGGTATGGATAGCAAAACCATTGATACAGATTACAGATTTATATCTCACCTGAACCCTGGCGGGCTCCGTGCCAATAGGGGTTGGGATTAGGGTTAGTTAACTTAAGTAGTAATATTGATGTGTATATTCTCCTATTCTCCAGTCAGTGAATCGTGAAACGTAATGTTAATATGTTTCTATACCTATATGTTCTGCTTAAAAACCCATAAAGGCAAGCACAGTGTTTAGACATTCTGTTACTTAGACTAGTAAACACTAAGATCCTTCAGCTTTCAATTAACCTGACACAACAGTCTAAACAACAAATGTGTGCCATGTCATTTGTCATCTTTACATCTTGTATCCTTTATATGGTAATTGGATTTTCAAGGTGGAATTGCAGGTCGATCATTTTAAGGATCTAGATGTAAACCTCCCTGGTGTTGCTTTAATATTTTTTTTGCACAATTTGCTTCACACACTTCCTCCAGCAGAGAAGCTTACAATACTACACCCCACCAAATGACTGGATGATGCCTTTTTATTTAAGGTCTGGCTGTGAGCCTCGATTACCGATACACTATCTTCAGGCTCCTGCCGGGATCAGTCAGTATGGTGGACCTTTGGAGGAATGGGTACAAAACCATCAGGAAAGTTTGCAGGTGCTTCAAGAGTATGTGAAGGCTTAGTTGGAGGAACAAGCCACACCACGAAATCGGAAACACAATGAGTTGGTTAATGATTAGGGGTTTGATGAAGGTCAGCTGGTGTGTTTGCGGAACCATGTTCGAGGTAAAATACAGGATCATTGGGATGCCTGTTTGTATATGGTAGTTCGGTGTCCCCAAGATCAGGGTGCAGTTTACTCTGCAACTCCAATGGAGGGGGACGGGGTTGTCCGTCAAGTTCACCGAACAGAGTTGCGTCCAGTACCACAGGGGGTTGTTATGTCAGGGGAAGATGTTCTGGTAATGTCTCCTGAGTCTGGGTTGCCCACAGGGGCAACAGAAATGGAATCGGATGAGGACTCTGTGATTTTACGGGGACAGGGCTGGTGGGAGGGGTCGCAATAGAGCATCCACAAGTAGGCCTCGTATAATGGAGGAGGTTATGTCCCCCCCGAGGTGTAGAGACCAGTTAAACGTTCGGTGAGGTCCACCACTGGTCATCATACCAACCCTTATAAGTTACCACGGTCAGTGAATGATCGTTCGGTTGGGGAGGAAGACCAGTGGTTTGGGGATAGAATTCTTAGCTGTGATCGTTGGGTCATCAATTTCATTTTGGGGGATGGATTGTAGCCAGGCAATTATAGGCAGGTATAGGAACTGCAGTTCGGACTGGAGGCATAGCCGGGGCGAGATGGCTGTGCATGTTCCGATGGTAGGGCATATTGGCAAAGGAGCAGGCACGGGAAAGACAGGCAGGGTCCTGATAGATTTGGTGGAGCATCGGCGGGCATATTGAATTTGCAGTGTAGCAGCCTTTCTGTTTGCTTGTTTCAGGGGTGAACAATCTTATCCGCAAAGGGCCGGTGTGTATGCAGGTTTTCGCTGCAACTCCCTAATTAGATTTCTAATTAGAGGACTGATTAGCTGAAGAGTCCTCATACCTGGTTTTGAAGAGCTGACCTAAAGGTTACCCCAAAAACCTGTTTTTTTTTTGTTTGAATGGGGCAGTGAGTCATGGGGTAAACTACTGTTCTTTAGGGGTTTTCAAGGTGGAATTACGGGTCGATAATTTTAAGGATCAGGTTGTAAACCTCCCTGGTGTTGCTTTAATATGTTTTATCTGAGGTTGTATCGTGTATTATCAAGCCAGCCGGCTTAGTGGCCTCGGGAGCGGGGTTTAGTGGGAGCAGCTGGCTAGTTTTATTTTCTTTTTTGTTTGTGTCTTTTTCTTTGTTGTATGTATATTTTGGGTTCATTATTAGGCAGGCTGGGCCTTTTGGCACCTGTAGTCTGGGTGCTGGATTGCCCATAGGGGTCTTTTTTATTGCTGTGATTTGCTGTGTCATTCACTAGTGTGATTTGTGCTGGATGTGTTTTTAAGGTTGTGCTGTGGCGTGTACCTGAGCAAACTTTGGGCAACCTGTTCTCTTGTTGGCTTTATTGACAAAGGGTGGATTAGTCTAATTACGGCCTGCTACAAATAGCTGCATATAACGTATAAAAAAAATCACCTTATGGGTGCTCCGTAGGGTAGCAAGATCTTGAGTTTTTTTTACAGTACTCGGGTACGTTTTAAAATTTTCGACCAATCAGCAAACATTATTCTGACAGCATAGCTGGGAAACCAATGAAAAGTGAGTGCAACGTTCTAGAACTTGACTTCGGGTTGACGCTCCCTATAAAAGAGCTGGGTACTGCTTCAAGGCGTTCAGTTGGCGCTACCTCCTGATAGAGTAGCACTGTACGGCTCTTGTTCCGTAAAACAACATCAAAAGGATGAAAAAAAAACCAATATTTAAAGAAGACGAAAAAAATCAATTTTTAAAGAAGACGAAAAAAACATCGTCTAAAAAAATAAGCCAAAAAAATAATATCCGAAGAAGGAAAAACATGCAAAGTAAAAAAAAACAAACAAAAATAAAAAACAATATCCAAAGAAGAAGGAAAAAAACATCCAAAGGGAGAAAAGAAGAACTGAAGGGCCAACGAGGTAGGAGGAAATACAAATTTCGTTTCAGCACCGTTGGAGTGCCAAGCCGTGAAAAGCATTTGGCCAGAAGACAAGGTAAGTGTTGTATCTGTTATTTTAAAACAGCGCTTTTCAAAATGCTGCTTTATAATCGTTTGAGATCGTTAGCCAGTGTGACAGCTGAAGGCTTTTTGAGTTTACCAACATAAAGTTTTATTTCTGTATTAGGACATTGTCAGGAACAATGATGTGTTCATCGCTATGATGTGGTCAAAAAGCGATGCATTGAATCTTAGAAACATTTGTGATTTTTCAAACGATGCTTTTCCTTTTATTTAATCAGTAAAATTTCCATCGGTTTTATATAGTGCCCCTTGAAATATGTCTTTAGCTCATTTTCCGGGCATTTTACTAGAATGCATCCTGAGAAATACACAAGCTCTGCTGCATTTCCGTGCCTCGATGTTTAGTGCCGAGTATAATTGTTGCAGTTGCCTTTTATATATTCCATGAGACCTGTTGGTACCAAGAGAAGTGTGAGACTGTCAGGGTGAATTTATCATACAATCGCACGCATAAATACCTGAGGGTTGCCAGTCCTTTTGCGTTGTTACAGGAGGACTAGAGCTGACGAGTGTGTTTCTACACACTATCAAGGGCATTGTAGTACAGTTTTCTCAGGTGGGAGAATGCTGCCGATCTCCTATTTGACAATACAGCCCTTGATATATTAGAATATTACAGAACTAGAAGCCTTTTGCAAGGAAGAATGTGAGAAAATCCCAAGTACAAGAACTGAAAGCCTTTCAGCTGGCTATAAGAAGCGCTTGTAAGCTGTGATATCTGGCAGAGGAGGTGTTACTAAGTACTGATTACGTAGGGTGCCCAAACTTTTGCAGAGTGCCATAATAATGTTTTTATTTTGTAATTTTGTTCAATTTATGGCATAAAAAGTAACTATTCATCAATGTTTGCTGAAAATATTGTGTATTTTTCCCCCAGTTCCTAAAGAGACTGTATTAACTGATATTGTTGCTTTTGTAATTGAAAAGATGTTATTTGTCAAGGGGTGCCAAACCTTTGCATAAGACTGTACACAGTGTGTGTATGTGTTTATGTGAGTGTGTGTCTGTGTGTGTGTGTGTATATATATATATGTGTGTGTGTGTATATATTTCTGTATATGCATGTGTATATATATATTTATATATAGTTCACACACATTCAAACTTATTTGAATACACATTCAAAATTATTTTTATTATTATTATTTTCGTTTTTTTTTTTTTTTGTGTTTTAAAATTTTTTATTTTTGCAATGGAAATAAAAATAAAGCAGTCCTCCGTAGAGGAGGGGTGGTGGAGGGAATATATATATATATATACATATATATAAAATAATTGTCACACAACTGGGGTGACATGCCTTTCCTGCTCACCCAATTTTAGTGCACTTTAGTTATGCATAATGACCTTCTAGTCTCGATACACCCATATATATATATGTATATATATATATAGTTTTTTTTGTTTTTTTTTTTGCAATAGACAATAAAAATAACGCAGTTCTCCATAAAGGAGGGATGGTGGATGGAATATATATATACATATATATAAAATAATTGTCACACAACCTGGGTGACATGCCTTGCCTGCTCACCCAGTTTTAGTGCACCTTAGTTATTCATAATGACCATCTAGTCTCGATACACCCATAAATATATATGTATATATATATAGTTTTTTTTGTTTTTTTTTTTGCAATAGACAATAAAAATAACGCAGTTCTCCATAAAGGAGGGATGGTGGATGGAATATATATATACATATATATAAAATAATTGTCACACAACTTGGGTGACATGCCTTGCCTGCTCACCCAATTTTAGTGCAACTTAGTTATCCATAATGACCAACTAGTCTCGATACACCCATATATATATATATATGTACATATATATATAGTTTTTTTATTAGCAATAGAAAAGAAAAATAACGCAGCTCTCCGTAAAGGAGGGATGGTGGATGGAATATATATATATATATATACATTTATATAAAATAATTGTCACACAACCTGGGTGATATGCCTTGCCTGCTCACCCAATTTTAGTGCACCTTAGTTATCCATACTGACCATCTAGTCTCGACACACCCATATATATATATATATATATATATATATATATATATATATATGTATATATATATAGATATTTTTTCTTTTTCTTGTGTTTTTTTTTCGCAATGGATATTAAAAATAAAGCAGTCCTCCGTAAAGGAGGGGTGGTGGAGGGAATATATATATACATATATATATAAAATAATTGTCACACAACCTGGGTGACATGCCTTGCCTGCTCACCCAATTTTAGTGCAACTTAGTTATCCATAATGACCAACTAGTCTCGATACACCCATATATATATATATATATGTACATATATATAGTTTTTTTATTAGCAATAGAAAAGAAAAATAACGCAGTTCTCCGTAAAGGAGGGATGGTGGATGGATATATATATATATATATATATATATATATATATATATATATATATATATATATATATATATATATATATATATACATTTATATAAAATAATTGTCACACAACCTGGGTGACATGCCTTGCCTGCTCACCC
Organism: Brienomyrus brachyistius; assembly: GCF_023856365.1. Classification (NCBI taxonomy): domain Eukaryota; kingdom Metazoa; phylum Chordata; class Actinopteri; order Osteoglossiformes; family Mormyridae; genus Brienomyrus; species Brienomyrus brachyistius. The sequence continues at coordinate 29,920 of NW_026042789.1, forward strand.
AATTTTAGTGCACTTTAGTTATCCATACTGACCATCTAGTCTCGACACACCCATATATATATATATATATATATATATATATATATATATATATGTATATATATATAGATATTTTTTCTTTTTCTTGTGTTTTTTTTTCGCAATGGATATTAAAAATAAAGCAGTCCTCCGTAAAGGAGGGATGGTGGATGGAATATATATATAAAATAATTGTCACACAACCGGGGTGACATGCCTTGCCTGCTCACCCAATTTTAGTGCACCTTAGTTATTCATAATGACCATCTAGTCTCGATACACCCATAAATATATATGTATATATATATAGTTTTTTTATTAGCAATAGAAAAGAAAAATAACGCAGTTCTCCGTAAAGGAGGGATGGTGGATGGAATATATATATATATATATATACATTTATATAAAATAATTGTCACACAACCTGGGTGACATGCCTTGCCTGCTCACCCAATTTTAGTGCACTTTAGTTATCCATAATGACCATCTAGTCTCGATACACCCATGAATATATATGTATATATATATATATATATATATATATATATATATATATATATATATATATATATATATATATATATATATATATATATATATATATATATATATATATATATATAGTTTTTCTGTTTTTTTTTTGCAATAGACAATAAAAATAACGCAGTTCTCCGTAAAGGAGGGATGGTGGATGGAATATGTATATGCATATATATAAAATAATTGTCACACAACCTGGGTGACATGCCTTGCCTGCTCACCCAATTTTAGTGCACCTCAGTTATCCATACTGACCATCTAGTCTCGACACACCCATATATATATATATATATATATATATATATATATGTATATATATAGATATTTTTTCTTTTTCTTGTGTTTTTTTTTCGCAATGGATATTAAAAATAAAGCAGTCCTCCGTAAAGGAGGGGTGGTGGAGGGAATATATATATACATTTATATAAAATAATTGTCACACAACTGGGGAGACATGCCTTGCCTGCTCACCCAATTTTAGTGCACCTTAGTTATCCATAATGACCAACTAGTCTCGATACACCCATAAATATATATATATATATGTACATATATATAGTTTTTTTATTAGCAATAGAAAAGAAAAATAACGCAGTTCTCCGTAAAGGAGGGATGGTGGATGGAATATATACATACATATATATAAAATAATTGTCACACAACCTGGGTGACATGCCTTGCCTGCTCACCCAATTTTAGTGCAACTTAGTTATCCATAATGACCAACTAGTCTCGATACACCCATAAATATATATGTATATATATAGTTTTTTTTTTTTCGCAATGGACAATAAAAATAACGCAGTTCTCCGTAAAGGAGGGATGGTGGATGGAATATATATATAAAATAATTGTCACACAACCGGGGTGACATGCCTTGCCTGCTCACCCAATTTTAGTGCACCTTAGTTATTCATAATGACCATCTAGTCTCGATACACCCATAAATATATATGTATATATATGTATTGTTTTTTTTTTTTTTTTTTTTTGCAATAGACAATAAAAATAGCGCAGTTCTCCATAAAGGAGGGATGGTGGATGGAATATATATATACATATATATAAAATAATTGTCACACAACCTGGGTGACATGCCTTGCCTGCTCACCCAATTTTAGTGCAACTTAGTTATCCATAATGACCAACTAGTCTCGATACACCCATATATATATATATATATATGTACATATATATAGTTTTTTTATTAGCAATAGAAAAGAAAAATAACACAGTTCTCCGTAAAGGAGGGATGGTGGATGGAATATATATATATATATATATATATATATATATATATATATATATATATATATATATATATATACATTTATATAAAATAATTGTCACACAACCTGGGTGACATGCCTTGCCTGCTCACCCAATTTTAGTGCACTTTAGTTATCCATACTGACCATCTAGTCTCGACACACCCATATATATATATATATATATATATGTATATATATAGATATTTTTTCTTTTTCTTGTGTTTTTTTTTCGCAATGGATATTAAAAATAAAGCAGTCCTCCGTAAAGGAGGGATGGTGGATGGAATATATATATAAAATAATTGTCACACAACCGGGGTGACATGCCTTGCCTGCTCACCCAATTTTAGTGCACCTTAGTTATTCATAATGACCATCTAGTCTCGATACACCCATAAATATATATGTATATATATATAGTTTTTTTATTAGCAATAAAAAAGAAAAATAACGCAGTTCTCCGTAAAGGAGGGATGGTGGATGGAATATATATATATATATATATATATATATATATATATATATATATACATTTATATAAAATAATTGTCACACAACCTGGGTGACATGCCTTGCCTGCTCACCCAATTTTAGTGCACTTTAGTTATCCAGAATGACCATCTAGTCTCGATACACCCATGAATATATATGTATATATATATATATATATATATATATATATATATATATATAGTTTTTCTGTTTTTTTTTTGCAATAGACAATAAAAATAACGCAGTTCTCCATAAAGGAGGGATGGTGGATGGAATATGTATATGCATATATATAAAATAATTGTCACACAACCTGGGTGACATGCCTTGCCTGCTCACCCAATTTTAGTGCACCTTAGTTATCCATACTGACCATCTAGTCTCGATACACCCATATATATATATATATATATATATATATATATATATATATATATATACATGTACATATATATAGTTTTTTTATTAGCAATAGAAAAGAAAAATAACGCAGTTCTCCGTAAAGGAGGGATGGTGGATGGAATATATATATATATATATACATTTATATAAAATAATTGTCACACAACCTGGGTGACATGCCTTGCCTGCTCACCCAGTTTTAGTGCACCTTAGTTATCCATAATGACCATCTAGTCTCGATACACCCATAAATATATATGTATATATATATATATATATATATATAGTTTTTTTATTTTTTTCGTAATGGACAATAAAAATAACGCAGTTCTCTGTAAAGGAGGGATGGTGGATGGAATATATATATACATATATACATTTATATAAAATAATTGTCACACAACCTGGGTGACATGCCTTGCCTGCTCACCCAGTTTTAGTGCACCTTAGTTATCCATACTGACCATCTAGTCTCGATACACCCATAAATATATATACTGAACAAAAATATAAACGCAACACTCTTGTTTCTGCTCCCATTTTTCATGAGATGGACTTAAAGACCTACAATTCATTCCAGATACACAATATTACCATTTCTCTCAAACATTTCTCACAAATCAGTCTAAATGTGTGATAGTGAGCACTTCTGCTTTGCTGAGATAATCCATCCCACCTCACAGGTGTGCCACATCAAGATGCTGATCTGACATCATGGGTAGTGCACAGGTGTACCTTATACTGCCCACAATAAATGGCCACCCTGGAATGTGCAGTTTTTTGCTTTATTGGGGGTCTGGGGACTCAGAACCGGTCAGTATCTGGTGTGACCACCATTTGCCTCATACAATGCAACACATCTTCTTCGCATAGAGTTTATCAGATTGTCAATTGTGGCCTGTGGAATGTTGGTCCACTCCTCTTCAATGGCTGTGCGAAGTTGTTGGATATTAGTGGGAACTGGTACACGCTGTCGTATACGCCGGTCAAGCACATCCCAAACATGCTCAACGGGTGACATGTCCGGTGAGTATGCTGGCCATGCAAGAACTGGGACATTTTCAGCTTCCAAGAACTGTGTACAGATCCTTGCAACATGGGGCCGTGCATCATCTGTCTGAGTGGCTGGTCTCAGACGATCTTGGAGGTGAACCTGCTGGATGTGGAGGTCCTGGGCTGGTGTGGTTACACGTGGTCTGCGGTTGTGAGGCCGGTTGGATGTACTGCCATATTCTCTGAAACGCCTTTGGAGACGGCTTATGGTTGAGAAATGAACATTCAATGCACGAGCAACAGATCTGGTTGACATTCCTGCTGTCAGCATGCCAATTGCACGCTCCCTCAATGCTTGTGGCATCTGTGGCATTTTGCTGTGAGACAAAACTGCACATTCCAGGGTGGCCTTTTATTGTGGGCAGTATAAGGTACACCTGTGCACTACCCATGATGTCAGATCAGCATCTTGATGTGGCACACCTGTGAGGTGGGATGGATTATCTCAGCAAAGCAGAAGTGCTCACTATCACACATTTAGACTGATTTGTGAGAAATGTTTGAGAGAAATGGTAATATTGTGTATCTGGAATGAATTGTAGATCTTTAAGTCCATCTCATGAAAAATGGGAGCAAAAACAAAAGTGTTGCGTTTATATTTTTGTTCAGTGTATGTATATGTATACATATAGTTTTTTTTGTGTTTGTGAAAACGGGTCTTTAATCGGGGAAACGGAGCGGGTAGAGCAGGACGGAACGCAGGCATTGACAAACTACAATGACGGACAGGGCAAACAGGTAAGACCAGGACTTAAAATAGGTCATGACTAATCAAAGTAATCGGGCAAAGCAGGAGACGATCAGGGAAGCACACGTGGGTAATCAGGGGGCGTGGCACACACGAGGAGCGGACAAGCCGGGCATATATGTATATCTATATAAAACCTCATTAATGAGGGACAGGGAACAGAACGGACAGACAGAACTGGCACAGGGGAAGGAGCCAGGACAAGACTTGACATAAGACAGGAAAGGCAGAGAAACAGATCAGAAAGGGGGACACGGAGGGAACAGGCAGGACAAAAGGACCGGGAGTGAACGAAGGGAACATCGGGGAAAGAGGAGCAGAAGCCAGAGGGACGAGGGACAAAGAGAGGAGGGACAGAGACAGGAGGAACAAAGCGAGGGGGAGCAGAGGCAGGAGGGACAAAGACGGGAGGCCAGGGAGAGAAGGAGGGGGAACCAAGAGGAGCCCGAGGGAGACCCAGCGGGCGACGGGAGGCAGCCGGAAGGGCTGCAGGCGGCCGGGAGGCCGGAGCCGGAGGGGCCGAGGAGACGGGGTGAGGGACAGACGCAGGGACGAAGGAGGGAGTCGGAGGGGAGACCAGGGAAGGGGACGAAGGAGCTGGAAGGGACCCTGGCGAGGGCAAGGAGAGAGGGGGAGCCGCAGCAGACGGCGACGTCCTCCGACACGCCAGAGCGGGAGGACCAGCAGGCGAATGAGGAGCCGCCGTCGGGGGGCCCGCAGGCAACCGATAAGACGCCGGAGGAGGGACCGAGGCAGGGCGACGAGGCCGCGGAGGGGGACCCGCAGACGACAGCCGACCCGGAGGGCCAGGACCCGCAGGTGCCGACCAAGCCCTAGCGCCGGCGAGGGAGGGCGAGCCAGGGGGCTGGGCGGGTGGGACCCCAGCCGTGCGTCTGTGTCCTCTCCCCTTATGGGACACAGACATAAGGACCTGCGGCCGGGGTCGGGCTCGTCGGGGTGAGGGTACCAGAGTCACAGGGGGAGAAGGGACTGGAGTGGGGCCAGGGACTGGAGCTGCAGGCTGCAGAGGGGGCGCCTGCCCGGGAGCTGCAGGCAGGGAAAGCGCCTCGGACGTGGGCGCGGTAGCTGCAGGCAGCGGAGACGGCTGCTCGGGCTCTGGGGCCGCAGGGGGCACTTATTTTATTATATAAAATAAGTGTCACACAACCGGGGTGACATGCCTTGCCTGCTTGTGGGATGAGGAAGACTCAGGGACTGGAAATGGGATTAAAACTGAAGATGTGCTCATTCCTTTGTGTATTTACAAATTTTCCTTCCGTCAGACATGAGGAGTTTGCTGCTATATTTGGCACTAATAGAGATTCTGATGCTGCTATTTTTATTGTCTATTAGTTTGTTATTATTTACAAGTTCTGTTGTGTTTTTGCATTTTTCTCTTCTGGTTAATTAACTGCTGTCTGTTTGCTGTGAAGTATGAGTGTGGTGAGTAAGACTCAGGGACTGGAAGTGGGATTACAACTAAAGATAACATGCTTATTCCTTTTTGTATTGTTTACAAATTTCCTTCCGTCAAACATGAGGAGTTTGCTGCTATATTGTGCACTAACAGAGATTCTGATGCTGCTATTTTTATTGTTTATAAATGTGTTATTGTTTCCAAGTTGAGTATTCAATAAATGCTAAATTGAGAAATTTTGTGTATCGTTTGTTATTATTAGTGTGATATTTTACCATGCAAATAGAGGGGAAAACGTCCAATTATCGGCCAAAAAAAATCAGCAGCATATATCGGCCATCGCCTGACCCTTGACTTGAAAAACCCATATCGGTCGACCTCTAGTAACAGTACATTCTGTCCAATTCATCCATCGAGTTAAGTCACACACCCACTTGAGGGGGCACTCCGGCAGACGTGAGGATGGGGATGTTCTTTCCGCTATAACATCCACTGCAGAAGTACATCTCGCTCCTGTTCACAGGGCTTACTTCAATGATGAAGCAGGGCTGGTTGTCTGGACAAGACGTTGTCCTGCTGCTGGGTCTCGGTGCCGTTTTTCCACCTAAGCTTGAAGGTGGAAATGTGTTCCAACTTGGTCCCTGGGACTGCAGCATAGCCAAACATCGCGAGCAGCGTCGGCCACACCCACCACCAGAACCATCACACCGTCCTATACACATAAAGAAGAACTAAAACATAGAGTGTTGTGACAATCTATGCGTTAATGTTTGGCAGCATAGGTGATTCATTAAAATTATACCGAAGAATGGAAAATGTGATATTTAGAATATTTTTTGCCATTTAGTAGCTAATTTAAGCACTTACCCAATGCCTCAATTTGTTTTAGGTCAGTAATGTCTGAGCCAAAAGAATGAATGTATGAATTTAATACAATTCACCCACTCCCACCCACACACAAATCTGAAATTCAATTTAAGACACTTCTTAAACATTAGTGCATTAACAAAAAAGGAAAATCTTAAGAGATTCAGTAGGATTTTCTATGTTAGACTTAAGCTAATAGTTCAATAGTTTTTACATATTTCAATATACCAATTTGACTTTAATGTTGAAACAGATGCTAAAACATGGAATAATTTCATAACTAGAGAAACATGTTATTCACAAACACTAGCAAAGGTAGCTTATAGTTAAGCTTACTTAAGTCAGCAAGTCAGGCTACAGTGTGTAAGAATAGTCGTAAACGATAATTTGTCTCAGTCTTACATGACAGAATAAGTAAACAGAAAATATAAAATGGCTGAAACAGCGTCATTAACGCCAGCTACAGTAGAGGCGCAGAAAAGGTGTCATGACTGAAGTATTCCCAAACTCTGGAAGACCGTATGCGAGCCTTTTTTGCCGCGTGTTTCTCCAGAGGCTCCGGAGCTCCGCTGGTTGACACAGCCATGTTGGTTCATGTGCAGGGGGACGAGCGGCAAATTTCTTTTTTGCAGGGTGGTAGGTGATGTCTCATTAATATTTATTAATTTACTTACAAAATGGTGCGGCACTGCATCCAAGCCTGCGGCACTCAGAGTCACAAATACAGTGGAAACCATTTGTAGTAATTACGTCTGTCTGGCTGATTTCCAACTAATTGATATTTGTATATTTATTACATGAATATAAGGTAATATAAGGTAATAGAAGAGGTATTTAATGGTTTTCCATCTGAGGAATTTGCAAAAAACTGCAGTGCATGATGGGTCGGACCTAAAGGCTGCCTTAACGTCCTCATCTGTATGACGACATACATCAAGACTAGGAAGGTGCATAATGTTCATGTCTGGTTGCGTTTGTTGGTCCAGAAAGTAATTCAATTTCGCCATGTAGGTTACGTTCTTAAAAACTGCTTGGATATAGCCCGATTATATGCTGTGGGCCTTTTAATTTCTTTGTTTACCAGGTAGGCTACCTTCTTTAAACTGCGTTTTGTTAGACTACATATTTAGGGAGGTCTTTATAAATTTATAGTAGTCTTCATAAATATGTACATAGTTTAGCCTAACCCAGCCACTTAAGGGAGAAAGCCAGCTCAACTAGGTGTCGGTCCCAAGCCCGGATTAATGGGGAGGGTTGGCGTCAAGAAATAAAGAGACTGTATCTTCACTGCATGACTGATGTCAAAATGTGTGAAATATGTGGTTGTATTAATAAATGCATTAAAGTAGGTTAATGATTCTGTGCTGTCTAAATTGTATAGAAAATTTCTACGTATAGCCAAACAAATCTCCTCCTGTTTGAAAAGGCATAGAAAAAGCAATTTAGCCACTAAAACTTTACAGTTTTTGTGAGGGACAGTCGAATTCTCTCGTTTCTCTCGTCAAGTTTTTTTGTGATCCTGCACCTACACTTTGCCGGCCCCAGGAGGATGGGCTCCCCCTTTGAGTTTGGTCCCTCCCAAGGTTTCTTCCTTCTTGGGAGTTTTTCCATGCTATCGGCGCCTATGGCTTACTCACTGGGGGCTTTGGGTGGGCATGATATAAAGCAAAGCATTTTCCCTCCCAGTTTCCTCCTCTGGTCCACATTGCAGGACCATCAGCCATCAGAAACAGCCAGACGGTCTCCTTCAGCTTCTTTAGTGTCCTTGGAAGCCAAGGCAGTTTTAGGTCTGAGAAGAGGTTTATCAGAAGGACACATATTACGTCGTTTGTCCTGAAATGTAACATGGGGAGGAAAAGTTAAGCGGTTTAGTCAGATTGGAGTCGTTTATTCAGCAGTGGCAGCGCCAGTGACTTAATGCTACAGGTGCTATAGGGGAGTGAGATTATTTAGACCGGGTGCTTTAGCTTTTCAGCTTATGTAGATGGTGTATAGAAGCACACAGCACGATAAGCTACAGCATGGATAAAATAGGATAAAATATGAAATTCTAACGTCTAGCTCACAGAGCCTCTATGTGTACTTTGAAGAAAAAATACACTACAAGTATGCTGTAAAAACCGCAAAAATGTCTTACACAATATACAGATTTTACAGATAGTTAAAGAAAAAATGAAACCAATATTTTGGGGGTGCTGTGGGGGTACTATGGTCATTGGAGGAGGAGCTAGAGCCCCCCCCCCCAAGCTTTTCCTTGGTGCTGCCACTGTTGTTCAGATTAAAAGTAACATTGTCATTAATAAACAGTACTCTGATCAAATTTTTGCATGTACAAACACAATCAAAGTTTAACCACATGTTTAGACACAATTCACACACCTGTTACATTTCCATAATGCTAAGACTCTCTACACTTACTTCATCCACTTTCTTGTTTGGTACACAGTCATTTGATGGATGTGTAAGATCATTACCAGACCGTCTGCTGCAAACTCTACAGTTAATGAATGGCTGCAAAAACACACAGACACACAAAAACAGTATTTAAAGAGTGGTGGGCAATAAATACAGTGAGAGAAGGTGTAGTAAAGATATATCTAATGATTTAAGGCAGAGCTGCTGGAGTGCAGGGTTTAATGACACAGAACAATTTTAGAGGAAAGAGCTTCCAAAGCAGGGTCACCATAAGGCTATATTATACAAAGCAAGTTCATCTAAAAGTATGAACAACAAATCCCGTTTAACTGAACACTGCTCTGTATTAAAATACTGTCCTCCGATCAAGCTAAGTGGTCCTGTAGTTCACTATTTAAAGAGGTAAATTTAAAGGGTAATTCACACTGCACATCTACCCTGCTCTGACCAGGTTTAATTACTGGCTTTCTAATTAAAACAAGAGTTAAGTCCTGCCCTTTCACCACAAAACACCACACTGCCATTTAAGGCTGATTTCAACAATGAGTTTTAGTTAACCTGGCTCGATTGAGTTAACTCTGGGTATGTAAAACCCGCTTTGTAGTACAGCCCACAGGTCTTTAAATAAGGCCAGCTAGGGTTCATAGCTCGAAGCATAATCTACAGGTCACCCCTCAGATGATTAGCATTTGCTTCTGCCTGGTAATCCAGCCTTTAAGCCTGTAAACCTACTAAAATTTGAGAATAAGGTGAAGGAACTGGCTCTTTGAGGCCACCTATGTATTTGTTACTTTATTGTTGGCTAACTTTCCCCCGCAGGGCATCAAAAAAGTTAACATGAACCTAAATTAATTTGCTAACTGATATGTCCAATGCTCACAGTCACAGTGACTCTTTACTTACCCTCTTGTCCATGAAAATACAGTCAGCCCGATGGTCTGTTGCAGTTGACTTTGGACATTTTGTTGCTCTCAAGAGAATCTCAATGTCAATGTATTCACTGCTGATCTAAATCACATAAACACGTTATATACAAAATTGCCTACAACTGTTTTAAAGGCAATATAACAAACAATAATCACCCAAAAAATGGCAAACTGTCACAGACTTGACTGCAGCAGATTCAGAGAGAAACTGTGAGAAGGTAAAATTGACCAGGGCTGAGATATACAACCATCACTTTCATTGTGAAGAGACATTAAGCATCATATGCATTGAAATTAAAACATCAAAATCAATGTGATACTCATTAGTTCAGCTTGCAGATGATGAAAGTTTCACACTTTTGTAAACACTTTCTCAGCAGTTACCTTCGGACGGCCCTGGATGTTATAGAAATTCATGTGCTGACGGGTTCCTTGATGAGCATTTTCGACTGCGAGTTTAATGGCCGTCTTGTGAGTGCAGGGAGACTGTGGTAATCTTGCTGGGCCTCTGTGGAGATAAGCAGAGCTCCATAAGCCAAAACCAGAAGCAGCAGGCGGGTCATCTTCCTCTCAGCTTTGAAGGGAGAAGCAGGACTGAGGACACTGATCTGTGGTCCCCTTATCCAGCACGTCCAGGGGCGTGTCCTTCACTCGAAACAAACAGACCTTTGAACAACATTGGAAAACTCTTCAGGATGAATTGAGGCAGGTGGTCAAGTGGGTTTATTGTTATTTCAGCAATATACACAGTACACAGTGAAAGGAAACATTGTTCCTCCTGGACCACGGTGCAACACAAAGAAGAAAAACAGAAACAACACAAGATGACACAAGTGCGGGCAAGATAGAACTATACAGAGTGAAAGGAGCACAAACAGAGGGAGAAAGTGCAAGATAAACACAAGAGCAACAATACAATACTACAGGACAAGACAGCGCAGTCAAGAACACAGAGTGCAGCCAGAGCTAACCTGAATAGGGGCATCAAGGTTGCCAGGCAGGCAGAGAAACAGAAAATAGAGGTCTACTTCACATACAACAACCCACAGTGGGTGTGGCAGGGAATACAACACATTACAAACTTCAAAGGCAACAACACCGTCACTGTTAACAGCAACGCCCTTTTAGCAAAGGAGCTAAACAGCTTCTTTGCTCGTCTGGAGGAACACAGAGCAGACATAGCCACACTGCCCCCTCCCCCAATCTCCAGCACTCACAGACTCCCTCTGCAGGAACACCACGCGAGAAGGCACATTGCATCTCTAGGTGTGTGGAGTTTAAGACAAGGCAAGTGATGCTACGATAATATAATTCCTTGGTAAGACCCCACCTAGAATATTGTGTGCGGGTTTGGTTACCATACCTTAAGAAGGACATTGCTGCCTTGGAAAAGGTGCAACGTAGGGCAACGAGAATGATTCCTGGTCTTAGAGGAATGTCTAATGAGGAGAGGTTAGCTGAGCTGAATCTGTTTAGCCTCGAGCAAAGGAGACTAAGGGGGGACATAATCCAGGTGTTTAAGATTCTAACAGGTCTGGATGCTGTTCAGCCAAATGGCTATTTCAATGTTAGTTTAAATACCAGAACTCGTGGCCATAAGTGGAAATTAGCTGGAGAACATTTTAAAACGAATTTGATGAAGCATTTCTGTACACAGCGTGTAGATAGAGTATGGAATAGTCTTCCTGTTATTGTAACACAAGCTAAAACCCTGGGTTCTTTTAAATCAGAGCTAGATAAGATTTTTGAGCTATTAGCTAAGTTCTCCTCAAAGGAGCTTGATGGGCCGAATGGCCTCCTCTCATTTGTAAATCTCTTTGGTTCTTATGAGTCAGCTTACAGAGATGAGGTCCAGAAACTGATAGGTTGGAGTTCAGCAAACAATTTGGCACTAAACAGCACAAAGACAAAGGAATCACTGACTTCAGGAAGGATGGAGGCGACACTGGCCTGCCTAGATGGATGGATGGATGTTTTTATTGACATTGTAAGTACAATGAGATTTAGTTTGGAACGCGCCAGCAGCTACACAGTATATTTACAATTATATAGATTGTGAGGCATAAAATAAGGTGTGAGTAATATAACATAACGACATAATATAAGTAATCATTAATTAATCATTACAGATGGTATGAGGTGTGAACCGCTAGGCTGCTATGGCATGTTTGGTATCAAACCGATGGAAAATCACTCCAGTTTCCAAATCTGGTCAGTGGTTACCACGAAAGTGAATATATCAAAAGTTACACCAGCCTAACGAAAATCATCAATACAAGGGAAATCACTCTGGTCATAAATCTCAAAAGGACTGATACAGACCCCCTTCCGAAAGCCCGCCAAATGGATGGTCAGCCATTGGTCCAGGAGTCGAATTCCTGGTCACTCCTATTCACGAACTTTACACTATAAAACCTGGCACCTCAGAACAAAGCCAGGAGAGGAGAAACAGAAGGGAGGAGAAAACAAAAGACCATCAGCACGAAGAGAGGCAGAGAACATCAGCCCAAGAGAAGAGAAGCCCACAAGAAGCCCTCCTGAAGCCTATCAGTGAAGACCCAGCTGGACAGAGAACTGCAACCAAGCCCAAGCTTCACCAGGAGAGGGAATCAGAGGGGCTCCACTCCAACAACCGCTGCAAACACCGCGCCTCCCTGAGTGCCATCACCCATCAGCTCATCAGCCTCCGCAACCAACTGCCAAGACCCCCCCCCCCCCCACTCTGCAACCAAGTAAACAAACTTCCTTTCATTTATAACAACCTAAACTCCTATTCACCTGCTATATTACTTTAGGACAGTATTTCCACAAATTGCTTGCTTTGCAGAACAGTATTTTCCCTTTTAAGGTTACTCATTTTAAATCTGGTCATTGCATTTTCATGATTACATTGTTTGTGTCCACTCCGTTATTTCGTGTTTATTGTTTGTTAGGTGTAATGTCTGTCTTATGTTAGTTATAGGAATAAATGCATGTCTTTTACACAACTTCAGCCTCCGTTCATTGAGTGCTCACAAGAATCCCTGCCTGTGCGATCTACGCTCTGAAACCTCAAATTCGCCTGAAATATCGCGAGACTCTCTCTCATTGGCCGTGAGGGGAGCTTCGCTACCGATCGTTTACATTACCTGGTGACGCAGCTCGTTGGACAAGCCTTCTATTCTAACCCAGGTTATTACGTGATACTGGTTATTAATGAGTTCCATTTAAGTCACACATTAACAGACTCACGGTGTTTCGCAATTGAGTTTGAGCCGACCATTCAGCATAAAAATTGGTTAATAATCACAAGGCACAAGGTTTAAACTTATTCTGAGCACACAATTTAAACTTTTTATGACCGAACGTGCAGTGAAGAAGCGCTACTGTCAACTGGTTGCAAAAGTCGCACTCATGGCAATCTGAAGGCATTTAAGCGGGATCATATGGGCTTATTATAGTTATTTTTATTTCTATTATTAGTAGTTATATTATTTTGTTTTATTTTCGGTGATTTCATTGTAGTTCTTTCGTATTAAACTGCAGTAAACTTTAACCCTATGTCTGACGAGATTCTCAGATGTAGCGCTTTGTTTCCAGGTTCAATTCGGACGAGTGTCTCCGTTTCTATATATCCTGGGAGAGATCTCTCTATTAGCGAACGGGAATACTTGTTATGAGGTTCTAACCTAAATTATGTTGCGCTTGGACATAAGACCGATAGCTTAGTTACCTATCAGGATCATACTCGTATGTGTGTGCCTGCTTTAGACAAAGCAAGTTTAACACAACTTTGCGCTGTGAGCCAAGTGTGTGTCATTTAGAAATTGGGAGTCTCCTGTGCTTGAGACCCGCCGTGGTTAAGCACCATTTGCGACGAGATATAGTGCACTCACAATTTAAATCTGTCGCCGTAACGCGTGCGCCGTCTCGCTTCAGTAATTGTTTTAAGGGGTGATGACGAAGATGACGAATTTACTTTCCTGAAGAGGAGCAGGATGGGTCACGCGTTCTGTAAGATTTGTCTCCCACGGGGAAGGAACGATGTCAGTCGGCATGAAAAATCCAAGTCATTAGTGAATGACAGAGCCGCATGAGTGAACATGAAAAATTAATAGAAAATAAATGACAAATGGTTATTTTATATTTTATATATTTTATATATTTATATTTATATTATATTTTATATAATTTATATTATTTTATATTTCCTGTCTTAAAATGTAAGGGATACACATGGTCATTTCCGTTGTTTCCTGTTTCCTGCGAGAGTGATACTGACTGCTAGCGCGCGAACTTTGAAACCATAGATATCACCTAAATAATAATTCGAGTTAAGTCATTGGGAAAAAGCTTCGCAAGATTAATAATCCTCCAAAATAAATAAATAAAATTTCCCAGACCCCGACGGATTAATCACCTACGCAAGTACCGACCCACGATCTTCGTTCAATTAAGAAGGTGCTTCCAGCCTTACAGCCTCAGTTTACGTAAGTACAACGCCATGTCTACTGTTCCGTGTTCTGAGTGTAATATGTTTAGCTATTCTTCTCCAGTCATTAGCGGTATTTATACATGTGAGAAGTGTCAGTTAGTCGCTAGACTGACGGAGAAGATTGTAGTGTTAGAGGGACGTATCCGGACGTTACATAACATTCAGGAGAATGAGAGTTTTATTGACTCAGTATTAGCGGCTCCGGATATGTCCGCGATAGCCAGTAAGTCTCCCCCTGCTCCGGCAGCAGAGCCTTCGCAGCAAGGCGAGTGGGTGACGACCCGGCGGCATAGTCGCAAATCCAAACCAAACTTACACCGGCACCATTCGCCTATCCGCGTTTCCAACAGGTTCTCCCCACTCAGTGAAACTCCCACTGAGACGCCTGTTGAAAGTGCTCTAATAATTGGTGATTCTATTCTAAGAAACGTGAGAGTAGCGACTCCAGCGACCATTGTAAATTGTCTCCCGGGTGCCAGAGCGACCGACATCTCGGCAAATTTAAAAGTGCTGGCTAAAAGTAAACGTAAATACTCTCAGATAGTTATCCACGTCGGCACTAATGATGTCCGATTGAGGCAATCGGAGATCACAAAGGCAAATTTTAAAGAGGTGTGCAACATTGCGAAGAAGATGTGTGTGTCAGTAACGTGCTCTGTCCAGACTAAAAACTCAAGTCCAGACTAAAAACACACCTGTTTAGTTTAGCGTATAGGGACACTAGTTCTAGCCCTAGCTAACTCTTCACTCCCAGGCAGACCTGTAGTGTGAGGTGTAGAGCTGGGTGGGGATCGGTGCCATTGGCTTTGGATGAACTGGATTGTCAGTGCTGTCACTCTAGCTTTGCAATCTCTTGTGGAACTGGAGTGCTGACATTTCAGGGACTCCCCATGCCGGCATTCCCACTTGCCTCTCCCTCCTACTGATGCTGCCATAGCCATATCTGCCGGAGCTTGCAGATTGCACTTCATATTGTACTCACCTAGCTTTTAGCACTGCCAATAGCCTCCTCTACTATGCCTAATTGTACATTTTATTTCCCCTACTCCTCCTGGGGGTGATGCCTGGAGACCTCAATCTATCAAGATATCCAGCACACCCGACCACCACCAGTGACGTCCCTGCATCCAGCTCGCCGTTCTGATCTTCCATGTATGACCCGCTGCCTTACCTCTGGTTGCCTGGCAATTGGAAGAAGACTCGGCTTCGGCATTGGCTTATCTTCCTTGCTCTCCTCTCTCTATTTGACTATCCCTGCCGGCCCCTGGAGGATGGGCTTCCCCTTTGAGTCTGGTCCCTCTCAAGGTTTCTTCCTTCTAGGGAGTTTTTCCTTGCCACTGTCGCCTATGGCTTACTCACTGGGGGCTTTGGGTGAGGATACTGTAAAGCGCTTTGAGACAATGTAATGTTGTGATAATGCGCTATATAAAAATAAATTTGTTTGTTTGTTGTTGTTGATACTGGAGCCTGGTTGCGGTGGTGGGATGGCTCACGGCGGGTGCCGGAAAATTTCCTTTATTTTCAAATCCAAACCTTGACAGGTATGCTGCTGTTCCAAATCATGGGTGCATGTTACAAGTGCGGAACATATTTTAACTTAGTACTAACTTAGCATCATATTTGATCTGATTCGACTGAATATCCCAGGTTTCCATCTCTCATGCATCTGGTGTGACGTGTTTTCAGACTCTCAGGCTGGCGCAAAGAAATCTTACGGGAATTGAACGTCTCACTCCGGCCAGCTGACCAAAGTTGGTAACCTTGGTATTGTGTGTAGGAGATTCGGTATAACTATAATTTCGTTCTCCATTTACATGCCCGTAGTGTCTTTAAGTGTTATGTAGTTTTGCCTGAAACGCAAAAATAAAACAAAGCAATTAAAGCCGTAAGTGGCTCAAATTGTGCTGTAGCGATTGAAGAACTTTTGTCGGAAGTTGGATTCGAACCCACGCCTTACTTGGGAGAACAGAATACCAGAATAGAGTAGGTTAAGTCCAGCCTTGGCTTCCAAGCTGACGTTTTTCTACATATGTGCTTGTGTATCATGGACAGTAAGAGGGGGCAGGCAAGGAGAGAATTTCTCTCTTTGGGGATCAATAGAGTGTTGTTATTATAACGTCTAAAAAGTATGATGGTCTGTCGATAAATCAATAAGAAAATAAATGAAGTCGTTTTCGCGAACACGCTGGAAAAGCCAGGGGCCGGACCGACTGTAGGGGGCGTGGCCAGAGACAGCCATCTCAGGCTGTCAAGTCTCCCGTTTTGGCCGGGAAACTACCGTATTTTACTTCTCTTTCCCGCCGTCCTCCCGTATTAGTATTTTCCCGTAAATCTCCCTTATATTATATAGTTGCTGGATAGTGTAGTGGTAAGATCGCCGCCTTTCACACGGGAGACCGGGGTTCGAATCCCGGTTGTGGCCAAAAATATATTTTATATATTTTATATATTTATATTTATATTTATATTATATTTTATATAATATATATATCATCATCCCCACATTCCGAGATTGGGTACCAAGCCCCATATATATTAGTAGGCTGAATACAAGAGCAGCTGACCTGAGAAATAAGAAATAAGCTAAGCTGGAAACAGATCAGCTGATCTACACCACAGCAACAGTGATCCTTGAGCTGGAGCCGGACCGTCTTTGAAGACTCCGTAAATCTCCGTATAATAATATATATCTACGGGAACGAGAAAGCAGAGAACAAGAACAAGATTTGTAAATGTAAGATTTGAAGGACCCGGCATGAAAAATAGAATAGTTCTCGTCATTAGTGAACATGTGTCTCGTCATTGTGTATCATGGACAGTAAGAGGGGGATCAATAGAGTGTTGTTATTATAACGTCTAAAAAGTATGATGGTCTGTCGATAAATCAATCAGATAAATAATGAAGTCGTTTTCGCGAACACGCTGGAAAAGCCAGGGGCCGGACCGACTGTAGGGGGCGTGGCCAGAGACAGCCATCTCAGGCTGTCAAGTCTCCCGTTTTGGCCGGGAAACTACCGTATTTTACTTCTCTTTCCCGCCGTCCTCCCGTATTAGTATTTTCCCGTAAATCTCCCTTATATTATATAGTTGCTGGATAGTGTAGTGGTAAGATCGCCGCCTTTCACACGGGAGACCGGGGTTCGAATCCGGTTGACCGGTTGTGGCCAAAAATATATTTTATATATTTTATATATTTTATATATTTATATTTATATTATATTTTATATAATATATATATCATCATCCCCACATTCCGAGATTGGGTACCAAGCCCCATATATAGTTAGTATAGTTGGTAACCTTGGTATTGTGTGTAGGAGATTCGGTATAACTATAATTTCGTTCTCCATTTACATGCCCGTAGTGTCTTTAAGTGTTATGTAGTTTTGCCTGAAACGCAAAAATAAAACAAAGCAATTAAAGCCGTAAGTGGCTCAAATTGTGCTGTAGCGATTGAAGAACTTTTGTCGGAAGTTGGATTCGAACCCACGCCTTACTTGGGAGAACAGAATACCAGAATAGAGTAGGTTAAGTCCAGCCTTGGCTTCCAAGCTGACGTTTTTCTACATATGTGCTTGTGTATCATGGACAGTAAGAGGGGGCAGGCAAGGAGAGAATTTCTCTCTTTGGGGATCAATAGAGTGTTGTTATTATAACGTCTAAAAAGTATGATGGTCTGTCGATAAATCAATAAGAAAATAAATGAAGTCGTTTTCGCGAACACGCTGGAAAAGCCAGGGGCCGGACCGACTGTAGGGGGCGTGGCCAGAGACAGCCATCTCAGGCTGTCAAGTCTCCCGTTTTGGCCGGGAAACTACCGTATTTTACTTCTCTTTCCCGCCGTCCTCCCGTATTAGTATTTTCCCGTAAATCTCCCTTATATTATATAGTTGCTGGATAGTGTAGTGGTAAGATCGCCGCCTTTCACACGGGAGACCGGGGTTCGAATCCCGGTTGTGGCCAAAAATATATTTTATATATTTTATATATTTTATATATTTATATTTATATTATATTTTATATAATTTATATTATTTTATATTTCCTGTCTTAAAATGTAAGGGATACTGGAGCCTGGTTGCGGTGGTGGGATGGCTCACGGCGGGTGCCGGAAAATTTCCTTTATTTTCAAATCCAAACCTTGACAGGTATGCTGCTGTTCCAAATCATGGGTGCATGTTACAAGTGCGGAACAAGATCGCCGCCTTTCACACGGGAGACCGGGGTTCGAATCCCGGTTGTGGCCAAAAATATATTTTATATATTTTATATATTTATATTATATTTATATTATATTTTTTATATATTGTATTATATAGTTGCTGGATAGTGTAGTGGTAAGATCGCCGCCTTTCACACGGGAGACCGGGGTTCGAATCCCGGTTGTGGCCAGAAACAACTGCTATCACAACTAGAGATTGATGAGGTACAACACGATTGCTACGACAAGGGGGAGCCAGGACGACAGGTCAGGGGGGAGATATCATCATCCCCACATTCCGAGATTGGGTACCAAGCCCCATATATATTAGTAGGCTGAATACAAGAGCAGCTGACCTGAGAAATAAGAAATAAGCTAAGCTGGAAACCTGGACCCTCCGACCAAGAATGCGTGAAGTACCCTCAGAACAGTAAGATTTGAAGGACCCGGCATGAAAAATAGAATAGTTCTCGTCATTAGTGAACATGTGTCTCGTCATTGTGTATCATGGACAGTAAGAGGGGGATCAATAGAGTGTTGTTATTATAACGTCTAAAAAGTATGATGGTCTGTCGATAAATAATGAAGTCGTTTTCGCGAACACGCTGGAAAAGCCAGGGTGTAGGGGGCGTGGCCAGAGACAGCCTGCTGACCATCTCAGGCTGTCAAGTCTCCCGTTTTGGCCGGGAAACTACCGTATTTTACTTCTCTTTCCCGCCGTCCTCCCGTATTAGTATTTTCCCGTAAATCTCCCTTATATTATATAGTTGCTGGATAGTGTAGTGGTAAGATCGCCGCCTTTCACACGGGTTCGAATCCCGGTTGTGGCCAAAAATTTATTTTATATATTTTATATATTTTATATATTTATATTTATATTATATTTTATATAATTTATATTATTTTATATTTCCTGTCTTAAAATGTAAGGGATACTGGAGCCTGGTTGCGGTGGTGGGATGGCTCACGGCGGGTGCCGGAAAATTTCCTTTATTTTCAAATCCAAACCTTGACAGGTATGCTGCTGTTCCAAATCATGGGTGCATGTTACAAGTGCGGAACATATTTTAACTTAGTACTAACTTAGCATCATATTTGATCTGATTCGACTGAATATCCCAGGTTTCCATCTCTCATGCATCTGGTGTGACGTGTTTTCAGACTCTCAGGCTGGCGCAAAGAAATCTTACGGGAATTGAACGTCTCACTCCGGCCAGCTGACCAAAGTTGGTAACCTTGGTATTGTGTGTAGGAGATTCGGTATAACTATAATTTCGTTCTCCATTTACATGCCCGTAGTGTCTTTAAGTGTTATGTAGTTTTGCCTGAAACGCAAAAATAAAACAAAGCAATTAAAGCCGTAAGTGGCTCAAATTGTGCTGTAGCGATTGAAGAACTTTTGTCGGAAGTTGGATTCGAACCCACGCCTTACTTGGGAGAACAGAATACCAGAATAGAGTAGGTTAAGTCCAGCCTTGGCTTCCAAGCTGACGTTTTTCTACATATGTGCTTGTGTATCATGGACAGTAAGAGGGGGCAGGCAAGGAGAGAATTTCTCTCTTTGGGGATCAATAGAGTGTTGTTATTATAACGTCTAAAAAGTATGATGGTCTGTCGATAAATCAATAAGAAAATAAATGAAGTCGTTTTCGCGAACACGCTGGAAAAGCCAGGGGCCGGACCGACTGTAGGGGGCGTGGCCAGAGACAGCCATCTCAGGCTGTCAAGTCTCCCGTTTTGGCCGGGAAACTACCGTATTTTACTTCTCTTTCCCGCCGTCCTCCCGTATTAGTATTTTCCCGTAAATCTCCCTTATATTATATAGTTGCTGGATAGTGTAGTGGTAAGATCGCCGCCTTTCACACGGGAGACCGGGGTTCGAATCCCGGTTGTGGCCAAAAATATATTTTATATATTTTATATATTTTATATATTTATATTTATATTATATTTTATATAATTTATATTATTTTATATTTCCTGTCTTAAAATGTAAGGGATACTGGAGCCTGGTTGCGGTGGTGGGATGGCTCACGGCGGGTGCCGGAAAATTTCCTTTATTTTCAAATCCAAACCTTGACAGGTATGCTGCTGTTCCAAATCATGGGTGCATGTTACAAGTGCGGAACAAGATCGCCGCCTTTCACACGGGAGACCGGGGTTCGAATCCCGGTTGTGGCCAAAAATATATTTTATATATTTTATATATTTATATTATATTTATATTATATTTTTTATATATTGTATTATATAGTTGCTGGATAGTGTAGTGGTAAGATCGCCGCCTTTCACACGGGAGACCGGGGTTCGAATCCCGGTTGTGGCCAGAAACAACTGCTATCACAACTAGAGATTGATGAGGTACAACACGATTGCTACGACAAGGGGGAGCCAGGACGACAGGTCAGGGGGGAGATATCATCATCCCCACATTCCGAGATTGGGTACCAAGCCCCATATATATTAGTAGGCTGAATACAAGAGCAGCTGACCTGAGAAATAAGAAATAAGCTAACCTGGACCCTCCGACCAAGAATCTCTAGCTGGATAGTGTAGTGTTAAAGTACATATATATTAGTAGGCTGAATACAAGAGCAGCTGACCTGAGAAATAAGAAATAAGCTAACCTGGACCCTCCGACCAAAAATAATAATATATATCTACGGGAACGAGAAAGCAGAGAACAAGAACAAGATTTGTAAATGTAAGATTTGAAGGCATGAAAAATAGAATAGTTCTCGTCATTAGTGAACATGTGTCTCGTCATTGTGTATCATGGACAGTAAGAGGGGGATCAATTATAACGTCTAAAAAGTAGATAAATCAATAAAGTCTGTCGATAAATCAATCAGATAAATAATGAAGTCGTTTTCGCGAACACGCTGGAAAAGCCAGGGTGTAGGGGGCGTGCTGACCATCTCAGGCTGTCAAGTCTCCCGTTTTGGCCGGGAAACTACCGTATTTTACTTCTCTTTCCCGCCGTCCTCCCATATTAGTATTTTCCCGTAAATCTCCCTTATATTATATAGTTGCTGGATAGTGTAGTGGTAAGATCGCCGCCTTTCACACGGGAGACCGGGGTTCGAATCCCGGTTGTGGCCAAAAATATATTTTATATATTTTATATATTTATATTTATATTTATATTATATTTTATATAATATATATATCATCATCCCCACATTCCGAGATTGGGTACCAAGCCCCATATATATTAGTAGGCTGAATACAAGAGCAGCTGACCTGAGAAATAAGAAATAAGCTAAGCTGGAAACAGATCAGCTGATCTACACCACAGCAACAGTGATCCTTGAGCTGGAGCCGGACCGTCTTTGAAGACTCCGTAAATCTCCGTATAATAATATATATCTACGGGAACGAGAAAGCAGAGAACAAGAACAAGATTTGTAAATGTAAGATTTGAAGGACCCGGCATGAAAAATAGAATAGTTCTCGTCATTAGTGAACATGTGTCTCGTCATTGTGTATCATGGACAGTAAGAGGGGGATCAATAGAGTGTTGTTATTATAACGTCTAAAAAGTATGATGGTCTGTCGATAAATCAATCAGATAAATAATGAAGTCGTTTTCGCGAACACGCTGGAAAAGCCAGGGGCCGGACCGACTGTAGGGGGCGTGGCCAGAGACAGCCATCTCAGGCTGTCAAGTCTCCCGTTTTGGCCGGGAAACTACCGTATTTTACTTCTCTTTCCCGCCGTCCTCCCGTATTAGTATTTTCCCGTAAATCTCCCTTATATTATATAGTTGCTGGATAGTGTAGTGGTAAGATCGCCGCCTTTCACACGGGAGACCCAGCGGGGCCGGTCGCGTATAGCCATAACACAGTGGCAGCCAATGAAATTGAAGGATTTTTTTTGCGAAGCGAAGAGACCCTCCCCGGCGCTGCAAAATCTCCGTTAATGATTTTTTTTCTGATACATTTCAAGTTAGATTGAAATGCTAATCATTTTGAGGCATGTTTTCAAAAAAGCATGAACAAATTTCTCCATTTCTTGTAATCACATTCATCCATTATTCTTCGTTTTCTTGATATTGATGTATTTAATAAACAGCTTAAAACTATGGTTACAATTTTATTTATTTATTTATTTATGTCGCTGTGGTAATTAAACAGACATAGACAGTTATGAATAAAATGTATTGTTTATTGAGTCTATTTACACAGAAAGAGACAAGTACTCAGGTTCTCATACTCAGGGGTATGATAAGATATACATCCATCCATCCATCCATTTTCCAAACCGCTTATTCTACTGGGTCACGGGGGTCCGGAGCCTATCCCGGAAGCAATGGGCACGAGGCAGGGAACAACCCAGGATGGGGGGCCAGCCCATCGCAGGGCACACTCACACACCATTCACTCTCACATGCACACCTATGGGCAATTTAGCAACTCCAATTAGCCTCAGCATGTTTTTGGACTGTGGGGGGAAACCGGAGTACCCCCCACGACGACATGGGGAGAACATGCAAACTCCACACACATGTGACACAGGCGGCGACTCAAACCTGGGTCCCAGAGGTGTGAGGCAACAGTGCTAACCACTGCACCACCATGCCACCCCCAAGATATACATTACCGCTCAAAAGTTTGGGATCACATGCAAATTTCTTTGTTTTCCAAAGAAAAACACATTTTCATGCAATTCACAAAATTTTATCCACATCTACATATAGAGGCCTATTATCAGCAACTGGCAGTCCTCTGCATCAATCTCCTGGTATGTCTGACTGCTTATTCTTTAAATATTGCTAACACATTTTGGAGGTTTGGTTTGGGTCATTATCCTTTTGTAGGATAAAACTGACCCCAATCAAGTCTTGTCACAGGGTATATAATTGAACGGTAGTGTATGTCAAATATTAAATAGATGAAATGATTAATTTTCTTAAACAGCAGTGTTAATGCATGCATTTTGTAGCATGTTAACAAATGACTCATTGAATCCTGAATCAAAACAAAAAGCATAATTAAAAATAGCATTGTTATGACAATACTAACAGTGATGCTGCAGCATTTTAACAACTGTCAGATAGTTAGACATACAGTACCAGTCAGTAATTTGGACACACCACTCTGCCTACAAAGGGACTGGGTCATATTACCTGGATACTTGAGCTAAACCCAGTAGAAATGTTTTTCAAGGAGTCTGACCAGAGAGTTAAAGAAAATCGGCTGAGTGCTCAGCATATATGAGACGGCTCCTTCAGGAGAGCTGGAAAAGCATTCCAGGAGGCCACCTCATTAAACTAGTATAAAGTAGAAAGCAGGATCAGTCAGTCCCTGGAGCAGCTGGGGTTAAGGGCCTTGCTCAAGGGCCCAATGGTGGGATCACTCGGCCAGCCCTGGGATTTGAACCGGCAACCTTCTGAGTTCCAACAGAATTGTCCCCCCCAACAAATTATTTTTTTTAAATAACTTTTCTGAGTAGTGCATAATTCCATGTGTATTACTTTATAGTTATGATGTCTTTATAAATATTACAAAATGTAAAGAATAGTACAAAGAAACAATTCTATAGGTAGGTGTGCCCAAAACTCCTGACTGACGCCGTAACACTTTCTTAGACTCACCACACTGGTTGAGGTGGTGATGAGACAAGAGAGATTTAGCCAGTGGATAGGGAATGATTAATAGGACAGATCTGAAAGGGTCACGATGGGGAATTTAGCCATTGGGGTAACTGCCCCACACTTTGAGAGATGCTCAGGGATAATTTATGACCTTAGAGAATCAGGAACAAACAAGGAACATATTAACCATATGTTAAAATGCTGCAAGTGTATATTCAAACAATACTGAACTATAAAGAATATAAAACAATCTTTACTTTTTTTGTTTTAAAAAAAAACTATGCTTGCCACTTCTTTAAGAAAACCTACCTAACAGCGGCAATTTTTACAATCTGATTGTAACCCACCTGTTGCCATGCATTATTTGTCAGTGAAAAATGAGCCCAGACACAAAATAGCTGTTCTTAATAAAGTGGACAGAGTGTATATGGAAAACATTTACAATTTTTACAAATAACGCTGCTCTTGAAGTAGCAGGTAGTGTGTTACTTTTTTCTCTCCGCTGACCAACGCTGCTTTTCAGCCTCATAAAAAGGAGATTTTTGAAACTCCCTCCAGGTCATCTCTGGCTGCATAGTCTTGAACAATGGAACAAACAGAACACAGGCATCAAAACGGGCCTGAACGTGGCCAAAACAAGATGAATAATAAAGAACTTGGATGAAAAATTCTGATCATGACATCCAGAATTATCCTCCATAATTGAAGGGAAAGAACCTTTAGCATCATGGACTCCAACAACTTGCAAACCTGAAAGCAAAGTGAAAAAACCACAAATGAACCACAAATAATATTGATTCCTTAATTTATACTGAATCCTGAAGAGTGACTGTTTGTGTGTGTGCATGCATATGAGATTCTCACTCATCGGGCCTTCGGTTTTGGAAGGGGACCAACAAAGCATCATCCTCTCCAATTCCTCATCTTCCTCTATTTCTATAAAACAAAATAGATATGAATAAAAGACATAATCAATGCACAGAACCACATATATGAAACTGTCAGCCAACCTGGAGGATTAGTAGAAGTGTCTGGAAGTGCTGGTCTTGAGGGAGCAGAAGCCTCCAGTGTCATCTGAAGATTGCTGTGCTTCAGCCTCAGGTACTGCTGTAGTCGGTACATTTTGCTGCCTGGTACGCATTGTTGTTTGAGGATAACAGCCTCATACCCATCATCCCTACTGTCCCAAATATCCTTCCAGGTCTTGCCAGCACGGACTCCAAACCCAACCAAATTCTCATCCTCACTTTTGACAGGTGGTAGTTGACAGGCGTAAAGAAACACAGAAGGGCATGGAATTATAAACAAGAATTCTGTGATCTGACACCTTTGCCATTTGGTAGCAAAGTAAGTGTAATAGCTTCTAACTGACTTGCTTTAACCTAAAACAAGGTTTGTTTGAACAACTTTAGTAGGTTTAATACTTAACGATTATGTGAGGAATTCTTTAATATCCAAGTTAACGGCAATGCCAGCAAACAATATGCATAAAAAAGTTGTAGTTAAATATCAATGACTTACAGGAAAGTTACCGTCACAGTACCTTGCATATAGGAACGTGCAGAATTAGTATATGTATAATACACTATATATATAAGGTTAGTTTATAAACGGTAATCCAGTTTATTCTGTCTCATCTGCCTAGACTCATTCTACTTGACCAGTGTATGCTCGTTTTACTGCAAATTACTCGTTTTCCATAAATGGACACTGTCTAGCTTAATAAATGTACTGCTTTACCGGGCCACTAATAAAAGATACTTTTGGATTCCTCACGATGAGTGGAATTCTTATAAACGGTACCCGCCTTAATTTCCAAAGTCAAACATGTTTTTATTTAAATTGTGCATTAAAAATTGAATATTAATTATTAAATATTTCAAAAGCAATGCTACCTATGGAGCGAGTGAATAACTACTTCAGCATTACACAGAGAGCTTCGCGAGGGGCTCCGTAAAACGTACAGCATCCAGTTCGATTTTGGAATGTGAAATACATCGGAATATTTAAGAAAATATAAGATTGCTGTTCAGTTTACCTTGGAAAGTCGTCCTTTCCGTTCGACCGGGCGGTTTTTCTTTTAGGTGAATCACCAAATTTACTGAAATACTACTCACTCTCTGCTGCTCTTTTCCAAAATCCAGTTGTGTCGACTGTCGGTAGTGATAAGGGTAAAACGTCATTGGAGGCGTCGAAACAGCGACAAAACATCAACCAGTGGCCGAAAGAATATTACATCCGTACTGTTAAGCACTACCATTGAAAATGAATGGGAAAAGTTAAGGGAAGTTAAGCTAAACTATTCTCGCCGCCCGCAGGGGTTCGAATCCGGTTGACCGGTTGTGGCCAAAAATATATTTTATATATTTTATATATTTTATATATTTATATTTATATTATATTTTATATAATATATATATCATCATCCCCACATTCCGAGATTGGGTACCAAGCCCCATATATAGTTAGTATAGTTGGTAACCTTGGTATTGTGTGTAGGAGATTCGGTATAACTATAATTTCGTTCTCCATTTACATGCCCGTAGTGTCTTTAAGTGTTATGTAGTTTTGCCTGAAACGCAAAAATAAAACAAAGCAATTAAAGCCGTAAGTGGCTCAAATTGTGCTGTAGCGATTGAAGAACTTTTGTCGGAAGTTGGATTCGAACCCACGCCTTACTTGGGAGAACAGAATACCAGAATAGAGTAGGTTAAGTCCAGCCTTGGCTTCCAAGCTGACGTTTTTCTACATATGTGCTTGTGTATCATGGACAGTAAGAGGGGGCAGGCAAGGAGAGAATTTCTCTCTTTGGGGATCAATAGAGTGTTGTTATTATAACGTCTAAAAAGTATGATGGTCTGTCGATAAATCAATAAGAAAATAAATGAAGTCGTTTTCGCGAACACGCTGGAAAAGCCAGGGGCCGGACCGACTGTAGGGGGCGTGGCCAGAGACAGCCATCTCAGGCTGTCAAGTCTCCCGTTTTGGCCGGGAAACTACCGTATTTTACTTCTCTTTCCCGCCGTCCTCCCGTATTAGTATTTTCCCGTAAATCTCCCTTATATTATATAGTTGCTGGATAGTGTAGTGGTAAGATCGCCGCCTTTCACACGGGAGACCGGGGTTCGAATCCCGGTTGTGGCCAGAAACAACTGCTATCACAACTAGAGATTGATGAGGTACAACACGATTGCTACGACAAGGGGGAGCCAGGACGACAGGTCAGGGGGGAGATATCATCATCCCCACATTCCGAGATTGGGTACCAAGCCCCATATATATTAGTAGGCTGAATACAAGAGCAGCTGACCTGAGAAATAAGAAATAAGCTAAGCTGGAAACCTGGACCCTCCGACCAAGAATGCGTGAAGTACCCTCAGAAGGTCTACTAGAAGATGTACGTAGAAGACAGATCAGCTGATCTACACCACAGCAACAGTAAGATTTGAAGGACCCGGCATGAAAAATAGAATAGTTCTCGTCATTAGTGAACATGTGTCTCGTCATTGTGTATCATGGACAGTAAGAGGGGGATCAATAGAGTGTTGTTATTATAACGTCTAAAAAGTATGATGGTCTGTCGATAAATCAATCAGATAAATAATGAAGTCGTTTTCGCTGGAAAAGCCATCTCAGGCTGTCAAGTCTCCCGTTTTGGCCGGGAAACTACCGTATTTTACTTCTCTTTCCCGCCGTCCTCCCGTATTAGTATTTTCCCGTATTTTCCCTTATATTATATAGTTGCTGGATAGTGTAGTGGTAAGATCGCCGCCTTTCACACGGGAGACCGGGGTTCGAATCCCGGTTGTGGCCAAAAATATATTTTATATATTTTATATATTTTATATATTTATATTTATATTATATTTTATATAATATATATATCATCATCCCCACATTCCGAGATTGGGTACCAAGCCCCATATATATTAGTAGGCTGAATACAAGAGCAGCTGACCTGAGAAATAAGAAATAAGCTAAGCTGGAAACAGATCAGCTGATCTACACCACAGCAACAGTGATCCTTGAGCTGGAGCCGGACCGTCTTTGAAGACTCCGTAAATCTCCGTATAATAATATATATCTACGGGAACGAGAAAGCAGAGAACAAGAACAAGATTTGTAAATGTAAGATTTGAAGGACCCGGCATGAAAAATAGAATAGTTCTCGTCATTAGTGAACATGTGTCTCGTCATTGTGTATCATGGACAGTAAGAGGGGGATCAATAGAGTGTTGTTATTATAACGTCTAAAAAGTATGATGGTCTGTCGATAAATCAATCAGATAAATAATGAAGTCGTTTTCGCGAACACGCTGGAAAAGCCAGGGGCCGGACCGACTGTAGGGGGCGTGGCCAGAGACAGCCATCTCAGGCTGTCAAGTCTCCCGTTTTGGCCGGGAAACTACCGTATTTTACTTCTCTTTCCCGCCGTCCTCCCGTATTAGTATTTTCCCGTAAATCTCCCTTATATTATATAGTTGCTGGATAGTGTAGTGGTAAGATCGCCGCCTTTCACACGGGAGACCCAGCGGGGCCGGTCGCGTATAGCCATAACACAGTGGCAGCCAATGAAATTGAAGGATTTTTTTTGCGAAGCGAAGAGACCCTCCCCGGCGCTGCAAAATCTCCGTTAATGATTTTTTTTCTGATACATTTCAAGTTAGATTGAAATGCTAATCATTTTGAGGCATGTTTTCAAAAAAGCATGAACAAATTTCTCCATTTCTTGTAATCACATTCATCCATTATTCTTCGTTTTCTTGATATTGATGTATTTAATAAACAGCTTAAAACTATGGTTACAATTTTATTTATTTATTTATTTATGTCGCTGTGGTAATTAAACAGACATAGACAGTTATGAATAAAATGTATTGTTTATTGAGTCTATTTACACAGAAAGAGACAAGTACTCAGGTTCTCATACTCAGGGGTATGATAAGATATACATCCATCCATCCATCCATTTTCCAAACCGCTTATTCTACTGGGTCACGGGGGTCCGGAGCCTATCCCGGAAGCAATGGGCACGAGGCAGGGAACAACCCAGGATGGGGGGCCAGCCCATCGCAGGGCACACTCACACACCATTCACTCTCACATGCACACCTATGGGCAATTTAGCAACTCCAATTAGCCTCAGCATGTTTTTGGACTGTGGGGGGAAACCGGAGTACCCCCCACGACGACATGGGGAGAACATGCAAACTCCACACACATGTGACACAGGCGGCGACTCAAACCTGGGTCCCAGAGGTGTGAGGCAACAGTGCTAACCACTGCACCACCATGCCACCCCCAAGATATACATTACCGCTCAAAAGTTTGGGATCACATGCAAATTTCTTTGTTTTCCAAAGAAAAACACATTTTCATGCAATTCACAAAATTTTATCCACATCTACATATAGAGGCCTATTATCAGCAACTGGCAGTCCTCTGCATCAATCTCCTGGTATGTCTGACTGCTTATTCTTTAAATATTGCTAACACATTTTGGAGGTTTGGTTTGGGTCATTATCCTTTTGTAGGATAAAACTGACCCCAATCAAGTCTTGTCACAGGGTATATAATTGAACGGTAGTGTATGTCAAATATTAAATAGATGAAATGATTAATTTTCTTAAACAGCAGTGTTAATGCATGCATTTTGTAGCATGTTAACAAATGACTCATTGAATCCTGAATCAAAACAAAAAGCATAATTAAAAATAGCATTGTTATGACAATACTAACAGTGATGCTGCAGCATTTTAACAACTGTCAGATAGTTAGACATACAGTACCAGTCAGTAATTTGGACACACCACTCTGCCTACAAAGGGACTGGGTCATATTACCTGGATACTTGAGCTAAACCCAGTAGAAATGTTTTTCAAGGAGTCTGACCAGAGAGTTAAAGAAAATCGGCTGAGTGCTCAGCATATATGAGACGGCTCCTTCAGGAGAGCTGGAAAAGCATTCCAGGAGGCCACCTCATTAAACTAGTATAAAGTAGAAAGCAGGATCAGTCAGTCCCTGGAGCAGCTGGGGTTAAGGGCCTTGCTCAAGGGCCCAATGGTGGGATCACTCGGCCAGCCCTGGGATTTGAACCGGCAACCTTCTGAGTTCCAACAGAATTGTCCCCCCCAACAAATTATTTTTTTTAAATAACTTTTCTGAGTAGTGCATAATTCCATGTGTATTACTTTATAGTTATGATGTCTTTATAAATATTACAAAATGTAAAGAATAGTACAAAGAAACAATTCTATAGGTAGGTGTGCCCAAAACTCCTGACTGACGCCGTAACACTTTCTTAGACTCACCACACTGGTTGAGGTGGTGATGAGACAAGAGAGATTTAGCCAGTGGATAGGGAATGATTAATAGGACAGATCTGAAAGGGTCACGATGGGGAATTTAGCCATTGGGGTAACTGCCCCACACTTTGAGAGATGCTCAGGGATAATTTATGACCTTAGAGAATCAGGAACAAACAAGGAACATATTAACCATATGTTAAAATGCTGCAAGTGTATATTCAAACAATACTGAACTATAAAGAATATAAAACAATCTTTACTTTTTTTGTTTTAAAAAAAAACTATGCTTGCCACTTCTTTAAGAAAACCTACCTAACAGCGGCAATTTTTACAATCTGATTGTAACCCACCTGTTGCCATGCATTATTTGTCAGTGAAAAATGAGCCCAGACACAAAATAGCTGTTCTTAATAAAGTGGACAGAGTGTATATGGAAAACATTTACAATTTTTACAAATAACGCTGCTCTTGAAGTAGCAGGTAGTGTGTTACTTTTTTCTCTCCGCTGACCAACGCTGCTTTTCAGCCTCATAAAAAGGAGATTTTTGAAACTCCCTCCAGGTCATCTCTGGCTGCATAGTCTTGAACAATGGAACAAACAGAACACAGGCATCAAAACGGGCCTGAACGTGGCCAAAACAAGATGAATAATAAAGAACTTGGATGAAAAATTCTGATCATGACATCCAGAATTATCCTCCATAATTGAAGGGAAAGAACCTTTAGCATCATGGACTCCAACAACTTGCAAACCTGAAAGCAAAGTGAAAAAACCACAAATGAACCACAAATAATATTGATTCCTTAATTTATACTGAATCCTGAAGAGTGACTGTTTGTGTGTGTGCATGCATATGAGATTCTCACTCATCGGGCCTTCGGTTTTGGAAGGGGACCAACAAAGCATCATCCTCTCCAATTCCTCATCTTCCTCTATTTCTATAAAACAAAATAGATATGAATAAAAGACATAATCAATGCACAGAACCACATATATGAAACTGTCAGCCAACCTGGAGGATTAGTAGAAGTGTCTGGAAGTGCTGGTCTTGAGGGAGCAGAAGCCTCCAGTGTCATCTGAAGATTGCTGTGCTTCAGCCTCAGGTACTGCTGTAGTCGGTACATTTTGCTGCCTGGTACGCATTGTTGTTTGAGGATAACAGCCTCATACCCATCATCCCTACTGTCCCAAATATCCTTCCAGGTCTTGCCAGCACGGACTCCAAACCCAACCAAATTCTCATCCTCACTTTTGACAGGTGGTAGTTGACAGGCGTAAAGAAACACAGAAGGGCATGGAATTATAAACAAGAATTCTGTGATCTGACACCTTTGCCATTTGGTAGCAAAGTAAGTGTAATAGCTTCTAACTGACTTGCTTTAACCTAAAACAAGGTTTGTTTGAACAACTTTAGTAGGTTTAATACTTAACGATTATGTGAGGAATTCTTTAATATCCAAGTTAACGGCAATGCCAGCAAACAATATGCATAAAAAAGTTGTAGTTAAATATCAATGACTTACAGGAAAGTTACCGTCACAGTACCTTGCATATAGGAACGTGCAGAATTAGTATATGTATAATACACTATATATATAAGGTTAGTTTATAAACGGTAATCCAGTTTATTCTGTCTCATCTGCCTAGACTCATTCTACTTGACCAGTGTATGCTCGTTTTACTGCAAATTACTCGTTTT
The DNA here is from genome assembly GCF_023856365.1 of Brienomyrus brachyistius. Taxonomy (NCBI): domain Eukaryota; kingdom Metazoa; phylum Chordata; class Actinopteri; order Osteoglossiformes; family Mormyridae; genus Brienomyrus; species Brienomyrus brachyistius. The sequence continues at coordinate 62,348 of NW_026042789.1, forward strand.
CCATAAATGGACACTGTCTAGCTTAATAAATGTACTGCTTTACCGGGCCACTAATAAAAGATACTTTTGGATTCCTCACGATGAGTGGAATTCTTATAAACGGTACCCGCCTTAATTTCCAAAGTCAAACATGTTTTTATTTAAATTGTGCATTAAAAATTGAATATTAATTATTAAATATTTCAAAAGCAATGCTACCTATGGAGCGAGTGAATAACTACTTCAGCATTACACAGAGAGCTTCGCGAGGGGCTCCGTAAAACGTACAGCATCCAGTTCGATTTTGGAATGTGAAATACATCGGAATATTTAAGAAAATATAAGATTGCTGTTCAGTTTACCTTGGAAAGTCGTCCTTTCCGTTCGACCGGGCGGTTTTTCTTTTAGGTGAATCACCAAATTTACTGAAATACTACTCACTCTCTGCTGCTCTTTTCCAAAATCCAGTTGTGTCGACTGTCGGTAGTGATAAGGGTAAAACGTCATTGGAGGCGTCGAAACAGCGACAAAACATCAACCAGTGGCCGAAAGAATATTACATCCGTACTGTTAAGCACTACCATTGAAAATGAATGGGAAAAGTTAAGGGAAGTTAAGCTAAACTATTCTCGCCGCCCGCAGGGGTTCGAATCCGGTTGACCGGTTGTGGCCAAAAATATATTTTATATATTTTATATATTTTATATATTTATATTTATATTATATTTTATATAATATATATATCATCATCCCCACATTCCGAGATTGGGTACCAAGCCCCATATATAGTTAGTATAGTTGGTAACCTTGGTATTGTGTGTAGGAGATTCGGTATAACTATAATTTCGTTCTCCATTTACATGCCCGTAGTGTCTTTAAGTGTTATGTAGTTTTGCCTGAAACGCAAAAATAAAACAAAGCAATTAAAGCCGTAAGTGGCTCAAATTGTGCTGTAGCGATTGAAGAACTTTTGTCGGAAGTTGGATTCGAACCCACGCCTTACTTGGGAGAACAGAATACCAGAATAGAGTAGGTTAAGTCCAGCCTTGGCTTCCAAGCTGACGTTTTTCTACATATGTGCTTGTGTATCATGGACAGTAAGAGGGGGCAGGCAAGGAGAGAATTTCTCTCTTTGGGGATCAATAGAGTGTTGTTATTATAACGTCTAAAAAGTATGATGGTCTGTCGATAAATCAATAAGAAAATAAATGAAGTCGTTTTCGCGAACACGCTGGAAAAGCCAGGGGCCGGACCGACTGTAGGGGGCGTGGCCAGAGACAGCCATCTCAGGCTGTCAAGTCTCCCGTTTTGGCCGGGAAACTACCGTATTTTACTTCTCTTTCCCGCCGTCCTCCCGTATTAGTATTTTCCCGTAAATCTCCCTTATATTATATAGTTGCTGGATAGTGTAGTGGTAAGATCGCCGCCTTTCACACGGGAGACCGGGGTTCGAATCCCGGTTGTGGCCAAAAATATATTTTATATATTTTATATATTTATATTATATTTATATTATATTTTTTATATATTGTATTATATAGTTGCTGGATAGTGTAGTGGTAAGATCGCCGCCTTTCACACGGGAGACCGGGGTTCGAATCCCGGTTGTGGCCAAAAATATATTTTATATATTTTATATATTTATATTTATATTTATATTATATTTTATATAATATATATATCATCATCCCCACATTCCGAGATTGGGTACCAAGCCCCATATATATTAGTAGGCTGAATACAAGAGCAGCTGACCTGAGAAATAAGAAATAAGCTAAGCTGGAAACAGATCAGCTGATCTACACCACAGCAACAGTGATCCTTGAGCTGGAGCCGGACCGTCTTTGAAGACTCCGTAAATCTCCGTATAATAATATATATCTACGGGAACGAGAAAGCAGAGAACAAGAACAAGATTTGTAAATGTAAGATTTGAAGGACCCGGCATGAAAAATAGAATAGTTCTCGTCATTAGTGAACATGTGTCTCGTCATTGTGTATCATGGACAGTAAGAGGGGGATCAATAGAGTGTTGTTATTATAACGTCTAAAAAGTATGATGGTCTGTCGATAAATCAATCAGATAAATAATGAAGTCGTTTTCGCGAACACGCTGGAAAAGCCAGGGGCCGGACCGACTGTAGGGGGCGTGGCCAGAGACAGCCATCTCAGGCTGTCAAGTCTCCCGTTTTGGCCGGGAAACTACCGTATTTTACTTCTCTTTCCCGCCGTCCTCCCGTATTAGTATTTTCCCGTAAATCTCCCTTATATTATATAGTTGCTGGATAGTGTAGTGGTAAGATCGCCGCCTTTCACACGGGAGACCGGGGTTCGAATCCGGTTGACCGGTTGTGGCCAAAAATATATTTTATATATTTTATATATTTTATATATTTATATTTATATTATATTTTATATAATATATATATCATCATCCCCACATTCCGAGATTGGGTACCAAGCCCCATATATAGTTAGTATAGTTGGTAACCTTGGTATTGTGTGTAGGAGATTCGGTATAACTATAATTTCGTTCTCCATTTACATGCCCGTAGTGTCTTTAAGTGTTATGTAGTTTTGCCTGAAACGCAAAAATAAAACAAAGCAATTAAAGCCGTAAGTGGCTCAAATTGTGCTGTAGCGATTGAAGAACTTTTGTCGGAAGTTGGATTCGAACCCACGCCTTACTTGGGAGAACAGAATACCAGAATAGAGTAGGTTAAGTCCAGCCTTGGCTTCCAAGCTGACGTTTTTCTACATATGTGCTTGTGTATCATGGACAGTAAGAGGGGGCAGGCAAGGAGAGAATTTCTCTCTTTGGGGATCAATAGAGTGTTGTTATTATAACGTCTAAAAAGTATGATGGTCTGTCGATAAATCAATAAGAAAATAAATGAAGTCGTTTTCGCGAACACGCTGGAAAAGCCAGGGGCCGGACCGACTGTAGGGGGCGTGGCCAGAGACAGCCATCTCAGGCTGTCAAGTCTCCCGTTTTGGCCGGGAAACTACCGTATTTTACTTCTCTTTCCCGCCGTCCTCCCGTATTAGTATTTTCCCGTAAATCTCCCTTATATTATATAGTTGCTGGATAGTGTAGTGGTAAGATCGCCGCCTTTCACACGGGAGACCGGGGTTCGAATCCCGGTTGTGGCCAAAAATATATTTTATATATTTTATATATTTTATATATTTATATTTATATTATATTTTATATAATTTATATTATTTTATATTTCCTGTCTTAAAATGTAAGGGATACTGGAGCCTGGTTGCGGTGGTGGGATGGCTCACGGCGGGTGCCGGAAAATTTCCTTTATTTTCAAATCCAAACCTTGACAGGTATGCTGCTGTTCCAAATCATGGGTGCATGTTACAAGTGCGGAACAAGATCGCCGCCTTTCACACGGGAGACCGGGGTTCGAATCCCGGTTGTGGCCAAAAATATATTTTATATATTTTATATATTTATATTATATTTATATTATATTTTTTATATATTGTATTATATAGTTGCTGGATAGTGTAGTGGTAAGATCGCCGCCTTTCACACGGGAGACCGGGGTTCGAATCCCGGTTGTGGCCAGAAACAACTGCTATCACAACTAGAGATTGATGAGGTACAACACGATTGCTACGACAAGGGGGAGCCAGGACGACAGGTCAGGGGGGAGATATCATCATCCCCACATTCCGAGATTGGGTACCAAGCCCCATATATATTAGTAGGCTGAATACAAGAGCAGCTGACCTGAGAAATAAGAAATAAGCTAAGCTGGAAACCTGGACCCTCCGACCAAGAATGCGTGAAGTACCCTCAGAAGGTCTACTAGAAGATGTACGTACACCACAGCAACAGTAAGATTTGAAGGACCCGGCATGAAAAATAGAATAGTTCTCGTCATTAGTGAACATGTGTCTCGTCATTGTGTATCATGGACAGTAAGAGGGGGATCAATAGAGTGTTGTTATTATAACGTCTAAAAAGTATGATGGTCTGTCGATAAATAATGAAGTCGTTTTCGCGAACACGCTGGAAAAGCCAGGCTGACCATCTCAGGCTGTCAAGTCTCCCGTTTTGGCCGGGAAACTACCGTATTTTACTTCTCTTTCCCGCCGTCCTCCCGTATTAGTATTTTCCCGTAAATCTCCCTTATATTATATAGTTGCTGGATAGTGTAGTGGTAAGATCGCCGCCTTTCACACGGGTTCGAATCCCGGTTGTGGCCAAAAATTTATTTTATATATTTTATATATTTTATATATTTATATTTATATTATATTTTATATAATTTATATTATTTTATATTTCCTGTCTTAAAATGTAAGGGATACTGGAGCCTGGTTGCGGTGGTGGGATGGCTCACGGCGGGTGCCGGAAAATTTCCTTTATTTTCAAATCCAAACCTTGACAGGTATGCTGCTGTTCCAAATCATGGGTGCATGTTACAAGTGCGGAACATATTTTAACTTAGTACTAACTTAGCATCATATTTGATCTGATTCGACTGAATATCCCAGGTTTCCATCTCTCATGCATCTGGTGTGACGTGTTTTCAGACTCTCAGGCTGGCGCAAAGAAATCTTACGGGAATTGAACGTCTCACTCCGGCCAGCTGACCAAAGTTGGTAACCTTGGTATTGTGTGTAGGAGATTCGGTATAACTATAATTTCGTTCTCCATTTACATGCCCGTAGTGTCTTTAAGTGTTATGTAGTTTTGCCTGAAACGCAAAAATAAAACAAAGCAATTAAAGCCGTAAGTGGCTCAAATTGTGCTGTAGCGATTGAAGAACTTTTGTCGGAAGTTGGATTCGAACCCACGCCTTACTTGGGAGAACAGAATACCAGAATAGAGTAGGTTAAGTCCAGCCTTGGCTTCCAAGCTGACGTTTTTCTACATATGTGCTTGTGTATCATGGACAGTAAGAGGGGGCAGGCAAGGAGAGAATTTCTCTCTTTGGGGATCAATAGAGTGTTGTTATTATAACGTCTAAAAAGTATGATGGTCTGTCGATAAATCAATAAGAAAATAAATGAAGTCGTTTTCGCGAACACGCTGGAAAAGCCAGGGGCCGGACCGACTGTAGGGGGCGTGGCCAGAGACAGCCATCTCAGGCTGTCAAGTCTCCCGTTTTGGCCGGGAAACTACCGTATTTTACTTCTCTTTCCCGCCGTCCTCCCGTATTAGTATTTTCCCGTAAATCTCCCTTATATTATATAGTTGCTGGATAGTGTAGTGGTAAGATCGCCGCCTTTCACACGGGAGACCGGGGTTCGAATCCCGGTTGTGGCCAGAAACAACTGCTATCACAACTAGAGATTGATGAGGTACAACACGATTGCTACGACAAGGGGGAGCCAGGACGACAGGTCAGGGGGGAGATATCATCATCCCCACATTCCGAGATTGGGTACCAAGCCCCATATATATTAGTAGGCTGAATACAAGAGCAGCTGACCTGAGAAATAAGAAATAAGCTAAGCTGGACCCTCCGACCAAAAATAATAATATATATCTACGGGAACGAGAAAGCAGAGAACAAGAACAAGATTTGTAAATGTAAGATTTGAAGGCATGAAAAATAGAATAGTTCTCGTCATTAGTGAACATGTGTCTCATGGACAGTAAGAGGGGGATCAATTATAACGTCTAAAAAGTATGATGGTCTGTCGATAAATCAATCAGATAAATAATGAAGTCGTTTTCGCGAACACGGTGTAGGGGGCGTGGCCAGAGACAGCCTGCTGACCATCTCAGGCTGTCAAGTCTCCCGTTTTGGCCGGGAAACTACCGTATTTTACTTCTCTTTCCCGCCGTCCTCCCGTATTAGTATTTTCCCGTAAATCTCCCTTATATTATATAGTTGCTGGATAGTGTAGTGTAAGATCGCCGCCTTTCACACGGGAGACCGGGGTTCGAATCCCGGTTGTGGCCAAAAATATATTTTATATATTTTATATATTTATATTTATATTTATATTATATTTTATATAATTTATATTATTTTATATTTCCTGTCTTAAAATGTAAGGGATACTGGAGCCTGGTTGCGGTGGTGGGATGGCTCACGGCGGGTGCCGGAAAATTTCCTTTATTTTCAAATCCAAACCTTGACAGGTATGCTGCTGTTCCAAATCATGGGTGCATGTTACAAGTGCGGAACATATTTTAACTTAGTACTAACTTAGCATCATATTTGATCTGATTCGACTGAATATCCCAGGTTTCCATCTCTCATGCATCTGGTGTGACGTGTTTTCAGACTCTCAGGCTGGCGCCTGAGAAACGTCTCACTCCGGCCAGCTGACCAAAGTTGGTAACCTTGGTATTGTGTGTAGGAGATTCGGTATAACTATAATTTCGTTCTCCATTTGCATGCCCGAAGTGTCTTTAAGTGTTATGTAGTTTTGCCTGAAACGCAAAAATAAAACAAAGCAATTAAAGCCGATCAGTGGCTCAAATTGTGCTGTAGCGATTGAAGAACTTTTGTCGGAAGTTGGATTCGAACTTGGGATGCCTTACTTGGGAGAACAGAATACCAGAATAGAGTAGGTTAAGTCCAGCCTTGGCTTCCAAGCTGACGTTTTTCTACATATGTGCTTGTGTATCATGGACAGTAAGAGGGGGCAGGCAAGGAGAGAATTTCTCTCTTTGGGGATCAATAGAGTGTTGTTATTATAACGTCTAAAAAGTATGATGGTCTGTCGATAAATCAATAACAATATCAATGAAGTCAATGTTTATCTAAAGGAATCAGAATTCAGGAAAAGCCAGGGGCCGGACCGAGTGTAGGGGGCGTGGCCAGAGACAGCCTGCTGACTGTTCCAAATCATGGGTGCATGTTACAAGTCCGGAACATATTTTAACTTAGTACTAACTTAGCATCATATTTGATCTGATTCGACTGAATATCCCAGGTTTCCATCTCTCATGCATCTGGTGTGACGTGTTTTCAGACTCTCAGGCTGGCGCAAAGAAATCTTACGGGAATTGAACGTCTCACTCCGGTCAGCTGACCAAAGTTGGTAACCTTGGTATTGTGTGTAGGAGATTCGGTATAACTATAATTTCGTTCTCCATTTACATGCCCGTAGTGTCTTTAACCGGCTGCACAAACTGGATCCGCCTCCATTACGACACAACTTTGCCCTTATTGGCTTAAGAATTTAGTCACATACATGACGTATATCTGCTATTTCTCCCGAGAAGCAGGTAAAGCAGTGGTAACTGCTTTGTAGTTAATTTACCTGGTAAAATTAAGTTTAAATAAATGATATAAATACTGTAATAGTACTCGTGAGCTTTGTTTATTTGTTATTAGTTATTGTAATGTTGCGCTGCTTTATTTGTTTAATCGTCTAGTCTGTGGAGACATTCAAGTTAATCAAATAAGAATTGCACTGTACACTGTACATGACCATAAAAACTTTGTATCCTTGAAATAAATGTTTTTGATCTTTTCCTTGGCAGTTATCTTTTTACACAGGGCCTCTATGTACACGATAGTTTTTTTTTTCACGACTAACAGTATGGATCAGGAGTTGGTTATTGTAAAAGAAGTAATGTGCATGCAGGTGATATTTGTATAGATTTATCCACACCCTTGTAGCAGTGCTGCCATTGCAGTCAGATCTCGCAAACTAGGAGTATTAGTTGTCTTTATTTCTCTTTATTTCTTGACGCCAACCCTCTCCATTAATCCGGGCTTGGGACTGGCACCTACCTGAGCTGGCTTGCTCCCTTAAGTGGCTGGGTTAGGCTAAACTATATATATATATTTACCAAGACTACAATAAAACATCTCGAAATGTGTAGTCTAGCAAAACGCAGTTTAAAGAAGGTAGCCTACCTGGCGAAATTGCAAACAAATTAAGGGCGTTAGGCAGCCTTTAGATCCTACCCATCATGCACTGCAGTTTTTTGCTAATTCCTCAAATGGAAAACTGTCCATCCATCCATCCATCCATTTTCCAAACCGCTTATCCTACTGGATCGCGGGGGGTCTGGAGCCTATCCCGGAAGCAATGGGCACGAGACAGGGAACAACTCAGGATGGCGGGCCAGCCCATCGCAGGGCACACTCACACACTATTCACTCACGCATACACTCCTATGGGCAATTTAGCAACTCCAATTAGCCTCAGCATGTTTTTGGACTGTGGGGGAAACCAGAGTACCCGGAGGAAACCCCACGATGACATGGGTAGAACATGCAAACTCCACACACATGTGACCCAGGTGGAGACTCGAACCCGGGCCCTAGAGGTGTGAGGCAACAGTGCTAACCACTGCACCACCATGCTGCCCCCTAAATGGAAAACCATTAAATACAAAAGGAAAACAAAAGTGCTGTAAGACTGTATACTTATGTGTATGTTAGTAAAGGCTGTAGCTGACACAACGGACCCCACTAATTAGAAAGGGGTAATTGTACACATGTGGCATCCAGTATGTTCTTCTATAACAGTTTTTAAAAAAAAAAAAAAACTCACATTACACAAATTGGCACTATCAAAACGAGGATTATGGGGAAAATGGGGACTGTGATGGAGATTACATACACGTAGGCATGGTATTTAGTTTTTTTTAATCTGGTCACCTTCCAGAGTAATTGTAAACTAAAACCATCTTCACCCTATTTGATTCTTTATAAATGGACAATCAGTCGTGCAGTAAATGGGGGTATAGAGAGACACAGAGCTTGTCTAACAAGAAACCCTGGGAAGCTAACATTAATAGGGTGGGTATGGATAGCAAAACCATTGATACAGATTACAGATTTATATCTCACCTGAACCCTGGCGGGCTCCGTGCCAATAGGGGTTGGGATTAGGGTTAGTTAACTTAAGTAGTAATATTGATGTGTATATTCTCCTATTCTCCAGTCAGTGAATCGTGAAACGTAATGTTAATATGTTTCTATACCTATATGTTCTGCTTAAAAACCCATAAAGGCAAGCACAGTGTTTAGACATTCTGTTACTTAGACTAGTAAACACTAAGATCCTTCAGCTTTCAATTAACCTGACACAACAGTCTAAACAACAAATGTGTGCCATGTCATTTGTCATCTTTACATCTTGTATCCTTTATATGGTAATTGGATTTTCAAGGTGGAATTGCAGGTCGATCATTTTAAGGATCTAGATGTAAACCTCCCTGGTGTTGCTTTAATATTTTTTTTGCACAATTTGCTTCACACACTTCCTCCAGCAGAGAAGCTTACAATACTACACCCCACCAAATGACTGGATGATGCCTTTTTATTTAAGGTCTGGCTGTGAGCCTCGATTACCGATACACTATCTTCAGGCTCCTGCCGGGATCAGTCAGTATGGTGGACCTTTGGAGGAATGGGTACAAAACCATCAGGAAAGTTTGCAGGTGCTTCAAGAGTATGTGAAGGCTTAGTTGGAGGAACAAGCCACACCACGAAATCGGAAACACAATGAGTTGGTTAATGATTAGGGGTTTGATGAAGGTCAGCTGGTGTGTTTGCGGAACCATGTTCGAGGTAAAATACAGGATCATTGGGATGCCTGTTTGTATATGGTAGTTCGGTGTCCCCAAGATCAGGGTGCAGTTTACTCTGCAACTCCAATGGAGGGGGACGGGGTTGTCCGTCAAGTTCACCGAACAGAGTTGCGTCCAGTACCACAGGGGGTTGTTATGTCAGGGGAAGATGTTCTGGTAATGTCTCCTGAGTCTGGGTTGCCCACAGGGGCAACAGAAATGGAATCGGATGAGGACTCTGTGATTTTACGGGGACAGGGCTGGTGGGAGGGGTCGCAATAGAGCATCCACAAGTAGGCCTCGTATAATGGAGGAGGTTATGTCCCCCCCGAGGTGTAGAGACCAGTTAAACGTTCGGTGAGGTCCACCACTGGTCATCATACCAACCCTTATAAGTTACCACGGTCAGTGAATGATCGTTCGGTTGGGGAGGAAGACCAGTGGTTTGGGGATAGAATTCTTAGCTGTGATCGTTGGGTCATCAATTTCATTTTGGGGGATGGATTGTAGCCAGGCAATTATAGGCAGGTATAGGAACTGCAGTTCGGACTGGAGGCATAGCCGGGGCGAGATGGCTGTGCATGTTCCGATGGTAGGGCATATTGGCAAAGGAGCAGGCACGGGAAAGACAGGCAGGGTCCTGATAGATTTGGTGGAGCATCGGCGGGCATATTGAATTTGCAGTGTAGCAGCCTTTCTGTTTGCTTGTTTCAGGGGTGAACAATCTTATCCGCAAAGGGCCGGTGTGTATGCAGGTTTTCGCTGCAACTCCCTAATTAGATTTCTAATTAGAGGACTGATTAGCTGAAGAGTCCTCATACCTGGTTTTGAAGAGCTGACCTAAAGGTTACCCCAAAAACCTGTTTTTTTTTTGTTTGAATGGGGCAGTGAGTCATGGGGTAAACTACTGTTCTTTAGGGGTTTTCAAGGTGGAATTACGGGTCGATAATTTTAAGGATCAGGTTGTAAACCTCCCTGGTGTTGCTTTAATATGTTTTATCTGAGGTTGTATCGTGTATTATCAAGCCAGCCGGCTTAGTGGCCTCGGGAGCGGGGTTTAGTGGGAGCAGCTGGCTAGTTTTATTTTCTTTTTTGTTTGTGTCTTTTTCTTTGTTGTATGTATATTTTGGGTTCATTATTAGGCAGGCTGGGCCTTTTGGCACCTGTAGTCTGGGTGCTGGATTGCCCATAGGGGTCTTTTTTATTGCTGTGATTTGCTGTGTCATTCACTAGTGTGATTTGTGCTGGATGTGTTTTTAAGGTTGTGCTGTGGCGTGTACCTGAGCAAACTTTGGGCAACCTGTTCTCTTGTTGGCTTTATTGACAAAGGGTGGATTAGTCTAATTACGGCCTGCTACAAATAGCTGCATATAACGTATAAAAAAAATCACCTTATGGGTGCTCCGTAGGGTAGCAAGATCTTGAGTTTTTTTTACAGTACTCGGGTACGTTTTAAAATTTTCGACCAATCAGCAAACATTATTCTGACAGCATAGCTGGGAAACCAATGAAAAGTGAGTGCAACGTTCTAGAACTTGACTTCGGGTTGACGCTCCCTATAAAAGAGCTGGGTACTGCTTCAAGGCGTTCAGTTGGCGCTACCTCCTGATAGAGTAGCACTGTACGGCTCTTGTTCCGTAAAACAACATCAAAAGGATGAAAAAAAAAACAATATTTAAAGAAGACGAAAAAAATCAATTTTTAAAGAAGACGAAAAAAACATCGTCTAAAAAAATAAGCCAAAAAAATAATATCCGAAGAAGGAAAAACATGCAAAGTAAAAAAAAACAAACAAAAATAAAAAACAATATCCAAAGAAGAAGGAAAAAAACATCCAAAGGGAGAAAAGAAGAACTGAAGGGCCAACGAGGTAGGAGGAAATACAAATTTCGTTTCAGCACCGTTGGAGTGCCAAGCCGTGAAAAGCATTTGGCCAGAAGACAAGGTAAGTGTTGTATCTGTTATTTTAAAACAGCGCTTTTCAAAATGCTGCTTTATAATCGTTTGAGATCGTTAGCCAGTGTGACAGCTGAAGGCTTTTTGAGTTTACCAACATAAAGTTTTATTTCTGTATTAGGACATTGTCAGGAACAATGATGTGTTCATCGCTATGATGTGGTCAAAAAGCGATGCATTGAATCTTAGAAACATTTGTGATTTTTCAAACGATGCTTTTCCTTTTATTTAATCAGTAAAATTTCCATCGGTTTTATATAGTGCCCCTTGAAATATGTCTTTAGCTCATTTTCCGGGCATTTTACTAGAATGCATCCTGAGAAATACACAAGCTCTGCTGCATTTCCGTGCCTCGATGTTTAGTGCCGAGTATAATTGTTGCAGTTGCCTTTTATATATTCCATGAGACCTGTTGGTACCAAGAGAAGTGTGAGACTGTCAGGGTGAATTTATCATACAATCGCACGCATAAATACCTGAGGGTTGCCAGTCCTTTTGCGTTGTTACAGGAGGACTAGAGCTGACGAGTGTGTTTCTACACACTATCAAGGGCATTGTAGTACAGTTTTCTCAGGTGGGAGAATGCTGCCGATCTCCTATTTGACAATACAGCCCTTGATATATTAGAATATTACAGAACTAGAAGCCTTTTGCAAGGAAGAATGTGAGAAAATCCCAAGTACAAGAACTGAAAGCCTTTCAGCTGGCTATAAGAAGCGCTTGTAAGCTGTGATATCTGGCAGAGGAGGTGTTACTAAGTACTGATTACGTAGGGTGCCCAAACTTTTGCAGAGTGCCATAATAATGTTTTTATTTTGTAATTTTGTTCAATTTATGGCATAAAAAGTAACTATTCATCAATGTTTGCTGAAAATATTGTGTATTTTTCCCCCAGTTCCTAAAGAGACTGTATTAACTGATATTGTTGCTTTTGTAATTGAAAAGATGTTATTTGTCAAGGGGTGCCAAACCTTTGCATAAGACTGTACACAGTGTGTGTATGTGTTTATGTGAGTGTGTGTCTGTGTGTGTGTGTGTATATATATATATGTGTGTGTGTGTATATATTTCTGTATATGCATGTGTATATATATATTTATATATAGTTCACACACATTCAAACTTATTTGAATACACATTCAAAATTATTTTTATTATTATTATTTTCGTTTTTTTTTTTTTTTGTGTTTTAAAATTTTTTATTTTTGCAATGGAAATAAAAATAAAGCAGTCCTCCGTAGAGGAGGGGTGGTGGAGGGAATATATATATATATATACATATATATAAAATAATTGTCACACAACTGGGGTGACATGCCTTTCCTGCTCACCCAATTTTAGTGCACTTTAGTTATGCATAATGACCTTCTAGTCTCGATACACCCATATATATATATGTATATATATATATAGTTTTTTTTGTTTTTTTTTTTTGCAATAGACAATAAAAATAACGCAGTTCTCCATAAAGGAGGGATGGTGGATGGAATATATATATACATATATATAAAATAATTGTCACACAACCTGGGTGACATGCCTTGCCTGCTCACCCAGTTTTAGTGCACCTTAGTTATTCATAATGACCATCTAGTCTCGATACACCCATAAATATATATGTATATATATATAGTTTTTTTTGTTTTTTTTTTTGCAATAGACAATAAAAATAACGCAGTTCTCCATAAAGGAGGGATGGTGGATGGAATATATATATACATATATATAAAATAATTGTCACACAACTTGGGTGACATGCCTTGCCTGCTCACCCAATTTTAGTGCAACTTAGTTATCCATAATGACCAACTAGTCTCGATACACCCATATATATATATATATGTACATATATATATAGTTTTTTTATTAGCAATAGAAAAGAAAAATAACGCAGTTCTCCGTAAAGGAGGGATGGTGGATGGAATATATATATATATATATACATTTATATAAAATAATTGTCACACAACCTGGGTGACATGCCTTGCCTGCTCACCCAATTTTAGTGCACCTTAGTTATCCATACTGACCATCTAGTCTCGACACACCCATATATATATATATATATATATATATATATATATATATGTATATATATATAGATATTTTTTCTTTTTCTTGTGTTTTTTTTTCGCAATGGATATTAAAAATAAAGCAGTCCTCCGTAAAGGAGGGGTGGTGGAGGGAATATATATATACATATATATATAAAATAATTGTCACACAACCTGGGTGACATGCCTTGCCTGCTCACCCAATTTTAGTGCAACTTAGTTATCCATAATGACCAACTAGTCTCGATACACCCATATATATATATATATATGTACATATATATAGTTTTTTTATTAGCAATAGAAAAGAAAAATAACGCAGTTCTCCGTAAAGGAGGGATGGTGGATGGAATATATATATATATATATATATATATATATATATATATATATATATATATATATATATACATTTATATAAAATAATTGTCACACAACCTGGGTGACATGCCTTGCCTGCTCACCCAATTTTAGTGCACTTTAGTTATCCATACTGACCATCTAGTCTCGACACACCCATATATATATATATATATATATATATATATATATGTATATATATATAGATATTTTTTCTTTTTCTTGTGTTTTTTTTTCGCAATGGATATTAAAAATAAAGCAGTCCTCCGTAAAGGAGGGATGGTGGATGGAATATATATATAAAATAATTGTCACACAACCGGGGTGACATGCCTTGCCTGCTCACCCAATTTTAGTGCACCTTAGTTATTCATAATGACCATCTAGTCTCGATACACCCATAAATATATATGTATATATATATAGTTTTTTTATTAGCAATAGAAAAGAAAAATAACGCAGTTCTCCGTAAAGGAGGGATGGTGGATGGAATATATATATATATATATACATTTATATAAAATAATTGTCACACAACCTGGGTGACATGCCTTGCCTGCTCACCCAATTTTAGTGCACTTTAGTTATCCATAATGACCATCTAGTCTCGATACACCCATGAATATATATGTATATATATATATATATATATATATATATATATATATATATATATATATATATATATATAGTTTTTCTGTTTTTTTTTTGCAATAGACAATAAAAATAACGCAGTTCTCCGTAAAGGAGGGATGGTGGATGGAATATGTATATGCATATATATAAAATAATTGTCACACAACCTGGGTGACATGCCTTGCCTGCTCACCCAATTTTAGTGCACCTCAGTTATCCATACTGACCATCTAGTCTCGACACACCCATATATATATATATATATATATATATATATATATATATATGTATATATATAGATATTTTTTCTTTTTCTTGTGTTTTTTTTTCGCAATGGATATTAAAAATAAAGCAGTCCTCCGTAAAGGAGGGGTGGTGGAGGGAATATATATATACATTTATATAAAATAATTGTCACACAACTGGGGAGACATGCCTTGCCTGCTCACCCAATTTTAGTGCACCTTAGTTATCCATAATGACCAACTAGTCTCGATACACCCATAAATATATATATATATATGTACATATATATAGTTTTTTTATTAGCAATAGAAAAGAAAAATAACGCAGTTCTCCGTAAAGGAGGGATGGTGGATGGAATATATACATACATATATATAAAATAATTGTCACACAACCTGGGTGACATGCCTTGCCTGCTCACCCAATTTTAGTGCAACTTAGTTATCCATAATGACCAACTAGTCTCGATACACCCATAAATATATATGTATATATATATAGTTTTTTTTTTTTCGCAATGGACAATAAAAATAACGCAGTTCTCCGTAAAGGAGGGATGGTGGATGGAATATATATATAAAATAATTGTCACACAACCGGGGTGACATGCCTTGCCTGCTCACCCAATTTTAGTGCACCTTAGTTATTCATAATGACCATCTAGTCTCGATACACCCATAAATATATATGTATATATATGTATTGTTTTTTTTTTTTTTTTTTTTGCAATAGACAATAAAAATAGCGCAGTTCTCCATAAAGGAGGGATGGTGGATGGAATATATATATACATATATATAAAATAATTGTCACACAACCTGGGTGACATGCCTTGCCTGCTCACCCAATTTTAGTGCAACTTAGTTATCCATAATGACCAACTAGTCTCGATACACCCATATATATATATATATAAGTGTACATATATATAGTTTTTTTATTAGCAATAGAAAAGAAAAATAACACAGTTCTCCGTAAAGGAGGGATGGTGGATGGAATATATATATATATATATATATATATATATATATATATATATATATATATATATATATACATTTATATAAAATAATTGTCACACAACCTGGGTGACATGCCTTGCCTGCTCACCCAATTTTAGTGCACTTTAGTTATCCATACTGACCATCTAGTCTCGACACACCCATATATATATATATATATATATATGTATATATATAGATATTTTTTCTTTTTCTTGTGTTTTTTTTTCGCAATGGATATTAAAAATAAAGCAGTCCTCCGTAAAGGAGGGATGGTGGATGGAATATATATATAAAATAATTGTCACACAACCGGGGTGACATGCCTTGCCTGCTCACCCAATTTTAGTGCACCTTAGTTATTCATAATGACCATCTAGTCTCGATACACCCATAAATATATATGTATATATATATAGTTTTTTTATTAGCAATAAAAAAGAAAAATAACGCAGTTCTCCGTAAAGGAGGGATGGTGGATGGAATATATATATATATATATATATATATATATATATATATATATATACATTTATATAAAATAATTGTCACACAACCTGGGTGACATGCCTTGCCTGCTCACCCAATTTTAGTGCACTTTAGTTATCCAGAATGACCATCTAGTCTCGATACACCCATGAATATATATGTATATATATATATATATATATATATATATATATATATATATATATATATAGTTTTTCTGTTTTTTTTTTGCAATAGACAATAAAAATAACGCAGTTCTCCATAAAGGAGGGATGGTGGATGGAATATGTATATGCATATATATAAAATAATTGTCACACAACCTGGGTGACATGCCTTGCCTGCTCACCCAATTTTAGTGCACCTTAGTTATCCATACTGACCATCTAGTCTCGATACACCCATATATATATATATATATATATATATATATATATATATATATATACATGTACATATATATAGTTTTTTTATTAGCAATAGAAAAGAAAAATAACGCAGTTCTCCGTAAAGGAGGGATGGTGGATGGAATATATATATATATATATACATTTATATAAAATAATTGTCACACAACCTGGGTGACATGCCTTGCCTGCTCACCCAGTTTTAGTGCACCTTAGTTATCCATAATGACCATCTAGTCTCGATACACCCATAAATATATATGTATATATATATATATATATATATATAGTTTTTTTATTTTTTTCGTAATGGACAATAAAAATAACGCAGTTCTCTGTAAAGGAGGGATGGTGGATGGAATATATATATACATATATACATTTATATAAAATAATTGTCACACAACCTGGGTGACATGCCTTGCCTGCTCACCCAGTTTTAGTGCACCTTAGTTATCCATACTGACCATCTAGTCTCGATACACCCATAAATATATATACTGAACAAAAATATAAACGCAACACTCTTGTTTCTGCTCCCATTTTTCATGAGATGGACTTAAAGACCTACAATTCATTCCAGATACACAATATTACCATTTCTCTCAAACATTTCTCACAAATCAGTCTAAATGTGTGATAGTGAGCACTTCTGCTTTGCTGAGATAATCCATCCCACCTCACAGGTGTGCCACATCAAGATGCTGATCTGACATCATGGGTAGTGCACAGGTGTACCTTATACTGCCCACAATAAATGGCCACCCTGGAATGTGCAGTTTTTTGCTTTATTGGGGGTCTGGGGACTCAGAACCGGTCAGTATCTGGTGTGACCACCATTTGCCTCATACAATGCAACACATCTTCTTCGCATAGAGTTTATCAGATTGTCAATTGTGGCCTGTGGAATGTTGGTCCACTCCTCTTCAATGGCTGTGCGAAGTTGTTGGATATTAGTGGGAACTGGTACACGCTGTCGTATACGCCGGTCAAGCACATCCCAAACATGCTCAACGGGTGACATGTCCGGTGAGTATGCTGGCCATGCAAGAACTGGGACATTTTCAGCTTCCAAGAACTGTGTACAGATCCTTGCAACATGGGGCCGTGCATCATCTGTCTGAGTGGCTGGTCTCAGACGATCTTGGAGGTGAACCTGCTGGATGTGGAGGTCCTGGGCTGGTGTGGTTACACGTGGTCTGCGGTTGTGAGGCCGGTTGGATGTACTGCCATATTCTCTGAAACGCCTTTGGAGACGGCTTATGGTTGAGAAATGAACATTCAATGCACGAGCAACAGATCTGGTTGACATTCCTGCTGTCAGCATGCCAATTGCACGCTCCCTCAATGCTTGTGGCATCTGTGGCATTTTGCTGTGAGACAAAACTGCACATTCCAGGGTGGCCTTTTATTGTGGGCAGTATAAGGTACACCTGTGCACTACCCATGATGTCAGATCAGCATCTTGATGTGGCACACCTGTGAGGTGGGATGGATTATCTCAGCAAAGCAGAAGTGCTCACTATCACACATTTAGACTGATTTGTGAGAAATGTTTGAGAGAAATGGTAATATTGTGTATCTGGAATGAATTGTAGATCTTTAAGTCCATCTCATGAAAAATGGGAGCAAAAACAAAAGTGTTGCGTTTATATTTTTGTTCAGTGTATGTATATGTATACATATAGTTTTTTTTGTGTTTGTGAAAACGGGTCTTTAATCGGGGAAACGGAGCGGGTAGAGCAGGACGGAACGCAGGCATTGACAAACTACAATGACGGACAGGGCAAACAGGTAAGACCAGGACTTAAAATAGGTCATGACTAATCAAAGTAATCGGGCAAAGCAGGAGACGATCAGGGAAGCACACGTGGGTAATCAGGGGGCGTGGCACACACGAGGAGCGGACAAGCCGGGCATATATGTATATCTATATAAAACCTCATTAATGAGGGACAGGGAACAGAACGGACAGACAGAACTGGCACAGGGGAAGGAGCCAGGACAAGACTTGACATAAGACAGGAAAGGCAGAGAAACAGATCAGAAAGGGGGACACGGAGGGAACAGGCAGGACAAAAGGACCGGGAGTGAACGAAGGGAACATCGGGGAAAGAGGAGCAGAAGCCAGAGGGACGAGGGACAAAGAGAGGAGGGACAGAGACAGGAGGAACAAAGCGAGGGGGAGCAGAGGCAGGAGGGACAAAGACGGGAGGCCAGGGAGAGAAGGAGGGGGAACCAAGAGGAGCCCGAGGGAGACCCAGCGGGCGACGGGAGGCAGCCGGAAGGGCTGCAGGCGGCCGGGAGGCCGGAGCCGGAGGGGCCGAGGAGACGGGGTGAGGGACAGACGCAGGGACGAAGGAGGGAGTCGGAGGGGAGACCAGGGAAGGGGACGAAGGAGCTGGAAGGGACCCTGGCGAGGGCAAGGAGAGAGGGGGAGCCGCAGCAGACGGCGACGTCCTCCGACACGCCAGAGCGGGAGGACCAGCAGGCGAATGAGGAGCCGCCGTCGGGGGGCCCGCAGGCAACCGATAAGACGCCGGAGGAGGGACCGAGGCAGGGCGACGAGGCCGCGGAGGGGGACCCGCAGACGACAGCCGACCCGGAGGGCCAGGACCCGCAGGTGCCGACCAAGCCCTAGCGCCGGCGAGGGAGGGCGAGCCAGGGGGCTGGGCGGGTGGGACCCCAGCCGTGCGTCTGTGTCCTCTCCCCTTATGGGACACAGACATAAGGACCTGCGGCCGGGGTCGGGCTCGTCGGGGTGAGGGTACCAGAGTCACAGGGGGAGAAGGGACTGGAGTGGGGCCAGGGACTGGAGCTGCAGGCTGCAGAGGGGGCGCCTGCCCGGGAGCTGCAGGCAGGGAAAGCGCCTCGGACGTGGGCGCGGTAGCTGCAGGCAGCGGAGACGGCTGCTCGGGCTCTGGGGCCGCAGGGGGCACTTATTTTATTATATAAAATAAGTGTCACACAACCGGGGTGACATGCCTTGCCTGCTTGTGGGATGAGGAAGACTCAGGGACTGGAAATGGGATTAAAACTGAAGATGTGCTCATTCCTTTGTGTATTTACAAATTTTCCTTCCGTCAGACATGAGGAGTTTGCTGCTATATTTGGCACTAATAGAGATTCTGATGCTGCTATTTTTATTGTCTATTAGTTTGTTATTATTTACAAGTTCTGTTGTGTTTTTGCATTTTTCTCTTCTGGTTAATTAACTGCTGTCTGTTTGCTGTGAAGTATGAGTGTGGTGAGTAAGACTCAGGGACTGGAAGTGGGATTACAACTAAAGATAACATGCTTATTCCTTTTTGTATTGTTTACAAATTTCCTTCCGTCAAACATGAGGAGTTTGCTGCTATATTGTGCACTAACAGAGATTCTGATGCTGCTATTTTTATTGTTTATAAATGTGTTATTGTTTCCAAGTTGAGTATTCAATAAATGCTAAATTGAGAAATTTTGTGTATCGTTTGTTATTATTAGTGTGATATTTTACCATGCAAATAGAGGGGAAAACGTCCAATTATCGGCCAAAAAAAATCAGCAGCATATATCGGCCATCGCCTGACCCTTGACTTGAAAAACCCATATCGGTCGACCTCTAGTAACAGTACATTCTGTCCAATTCATCCATCGAGTTAAGTCACACACCCACTTGAGGGGGCACTCCGGCAGACGTGAGGATGGGGATGTTCTTTCCGCTATAACATCCACTGCAGAAGTACATCTCGCTCCTGTTCACAGGGCTTACTTCAATGATGAAGCAGGGCTGGTTGTCTGGACAAGAAGTTGTCCTGCTGCTGGGTCTCGGTGCCGTTTTTCCACCTAAGCTTGAAGGTGGAAATGTGTTCCAACTTGGTCCCTGGGACTGCAGCATAGCCAAACATCGCGAGCAGCGTCGGCCACACCCACCACCAGAACCATCACACCGTCCTATACACATAAAGAAGAACTAAAACATAGAGTGTTGTGACAATCTATGCGTTAATGTTTGGCAGCATAGGTGATTCATTAAAATTATACCGAAGAATGGAAAATGTGATATTTAGAATATTTTTTGCCATTTAGTAGCTAATTTAAGCACTTACCCAATGCCTCAATTTGTTTTAGGTCAGTAATGTCTGAGCCAAAAGAATGAATGTATGAATTTAATACAATTCACCCACTCCCACCCACACACAAATCTGAAATTCAATTTAAGACACTTCTTAAACATTAGTGCATTAACAAAAAAGGAAAATCTTAAGAGATTCAGTAGGATTTTCTATGTTAGACTTAAGCTAATAGTTCAATAGTTTTTACATATTTCAATATACCAATTTGACTTTAATGTTGAAACAGATGCTAAAACATGGAATAATTTCATAACTAGAGAAACATGTTATTCACAAACACTAGCAAAGGTAGCTTATAGTTAAGCTTACTTAAGTCAGCAAGTCAGGCTACAGTGTGTAAGAATAGTCGTAAACGATAATTTGTCTCAGTCTTACATGACAGAATAAGTAAACAGAAAATATAAAATGGCTGAAACAGCGTCATTAACGCCAGCTACAGTAGAGGCGCAGAAAAGGTGTCATGACTGAAGTATTCCCAAACTCTGGAAGACCGTATGCGAGCCTTTTTTGCCGCGTGTTTCTCCAGAGGCTCCGGAGCTCCGCTGGTTGACACAGCCATGTTGGTTCATGTGCAGGGGGACGAGCGGCAAATTTCTTTTTTGCAGGGTGGTAGGTGATGTCTCATTAATATTTATTAATTTACTTACAAAATGGTGCGGCACTGCATCCAAGCCTGCGGCACTCAGAGTCACAAATACAGTGGAAACCATTTGTAGTAATTACGTCTGTCTGGCTGATTTCCAACTAATTGATATTTGTATATTTATTACATGAATATAAGGTAATATAAGGTAATAGAAGAGGTATTTAATGGTTTTCCATCTGAGGAATTTGCAAAAAACTGCAGTGCATGATGGGTCGGACCTAAAGGCTGCCTTAACGTCCTCATCTGTATGACGACATACATCAAGACTAGGAAGGTGCATAATGTTCATGTCTGGTTGCGTTTGTTGGTCCAGAAAGTAATTCAATTTCGCCATGTAGGTTACGTTCTTAAAAACTGCTTGGATATAGCCCGATTATATGCTGTGGGCCTTTTAATTTCTTTGTTTACCAGGTAGGCTACCTTCTTTAAACTGCGTTTTGTTAGACTACATATTTAGGGAGGTCTTTATAAATTTATAGTAGTCTTCATAAATATGTACATAGTTTAGCCTAACCCAGCCACTTAAGGGAGAAAGCCAGCTCAACTAGGTGTCGGTCCCAAGCCCGGATTAATGGGGAGGGTTGGCGTCAAGAAATAAAGAGACTGTATCTTCACTGCATGACTGATGTCAAAATGTGTGAAATATGTGGTTGTATTAATAAATGCATTAAAGTAGGTTAATGATTCTGTGCTGTCTAAATTGTATAGAAAATTTCTACGTATAGCCAAACAAATCTCCTCCTGTTTGAAAAAGCATAGAAAAAGCAATTTAGCCACTAAAACTTTACAGTTTTTGTGAGGGACAGTCGAATTCTCTCGTTTCTCTCGTCAAGTTTTTTTGTGATCCTGCACCTACACTTTGCCGGCCCCAGGAGGATGGGCTCCCCCTTTGAGTTTGGTCCCTCCCAAGGTTTCTTCCTTCTTGGGAGTTTTTCCATGCTATCGGCGCCTATGGCTTACTCACTGGGGGCTTTGGGTGGGCATGATATAAAGCAAAGCATTTTCCCTCCCAGTTTCCTCCTCTGGTCCACATTGCAGGACCATCAGCCATCAGAAACAGCCAGACGGTCTCCTTCAGCTTCTTTAGTGTCCTTGGAAGCCAAGGCAGTTTTAGGTCTGAGAAGAGGTTTATCAGAAGGACACATATTACGTCGTTTGTCCTGAAATGTAACATGGGGAGGAAAAGTTAAGCGGTTTAGTCAGATTGGAGTCGTTTATTCAGCAGTGGCAGCGCCAGTGACTTAATGCTACAGGTGCTATAGGGGAGTGAGATTATTTAGACCGGGTGCTTTAGCTTTTCAGCTTATGTAGATGGTGTATAGAAGCACACAGCACGATAAGCTACAGCATGGATAAAATAGGATAAAATATGAAATTCTAACGTCTAGCTCACAGAGCCTCTATGTGTACTTTGAAGAAAAAATACACTACAAGTATGCTGTAAAAACCGCAAAAATGTCTTACACAATATACAGATTTTACAGATAGTTAAAGAAAAAATGAAACCAATATTTTGGGGGTGCTGTGGGGGTACTATGGTCATTGGAGGAGGAGCTAGAGCCCCCCCCCCCAAGCTTTTCCTTGGTGCTGCCACTGTTGTTCAGATTAAAAGTAACATTGTCATTAATAAACAGTACTCTGATCAAATTTTTGCATGTACAAACACAATCAAAGTTTAACCACATGTTTAGACACAATTCACACACCTGTTACATTTCCATAATGCTAAGACTCTCTACACTTACTTCATCCACTTTCTTGTTTGGTACACAGTCATTTGATGGATGTGTAAGATCATTACCAGACCGTCTGCTGCAAACTCTACAGTTAATGAATGGCTGCAAAAACACACAGACACACAAAAACAGTATTTAAAGAGTGGTGGGCAATAAATACAGTGAGAGAAGGTGTAGTAAAGATATATCTAATGATTTAAGGCAGAGCTGCTGGAGTGCAGGGTTTAATGACACAGAACAATTTTAGAGGAAAGAGCTTCCAAAGCAGGGTCACCATAAGGCTATATTATACAAAGCAAGTTCATCTAAAAGTATGAACAACAAATCCCGTTTAACTGAACACTGCTCTGTATTAAAATACTGTCCTCCGATCAAGCTAAGTGGTCCTGTAGTTCACTATTTAAAGAGGTAAATTTAAAGGGTAATTCACACTGCACATCTACCCTGCTCTGACCAGGTTTAATTACTGGCTTTCTAATTAAAACAAGAGTTAAGTCCTGCCCTTTCACCACAAAACACCACACTGCCATTTAAGGCTGATTTCAACAATGAGTTTTAGTTAACCTGGCTCGATTGAGTTAACTCTGGGTATGTAAAACCCGCTTTGTAGTACAGCCCACAGGTCTTTAAATAAGGCCAGCTAGGGTTCATAGCTCGAAGCATAATCTACAGGTCACCCCTCAGATGATTAGCATTTGCTTCTGCCTGGTAATCCAGCCTTTAAGCCTGTAAACCTACTAAAATTTGAGAATAAGGTGAAGGAACTGGCTCTTTGAGGCCACCTATGTATTTGTTACTTTATTGTTGGCTAACTTTCCCCCGCAGGGCATCAAAAAAGTTAACATGAACCTAAATTAATTTGCTAACTGATATGTCCAATGCTCACAGTCACAGTGACTCTTTACTTACCCTCTTGTCCATGAAAATACAGTCAGCCCGATGGTCTGTTGCAGTTGACTTTGGACATTTTGTTGCTCTCAAGAGAATCTCAATGTCAATGTATTCACTGCTGATCTAAATCACATAAACACGTTATATACAAAATTGCCTACAACTGTTTTAAAGGCAATATAACAAACAATAATCACCCAAAAAATGGCAAACTGTCACAGACTTGACTGCAGCAGATTCAGAGAGAAACTGTGAGAAGGTAAAATTGACCAGGGCTGAGATATACAACCATCACTTTCATTGTGAAGAGACATTAAGCATCATATGCATTGAAATTAAAACATCAAAATCAATGTGATACTCATTAGTTCAGCTTGCAGATGATGAAAGTTTCACACTTTTGTAAACACTTTCTCAGCAGTTACCTTCGGACGGCCCTGGATGTTATAGAAATTCATGTGCTGACGGGTTCCTTGATGAGCATTTTCGACTGCGAGTTTAATGGCCGTCTTGTGAGTGCAGGGAGACTGTGGTAATCTTGCTGGGCCTCTGTGGAGATAAGCAGAGCTCCATAAGCCAAAACCAGAAGCAGCAGGCGGGTCATCTTCCTCTCAGCTTTGAAGGGAGAAGCAGGACTGAGGACACTGATCTGTGGTCCCCTTATCCAGCACGTCCAGGGGCGTGTCCTTCACTCGAAACAAACAGACCTTTGAACAACATTGGAAAACTCTTCAGGATGAATTGAGGCAGGTGGTCAAGTGGGTTTATTGTTATTTCAGCAATATACACAGTACACAGTGAAAGGAAACATTGTTCCTCCTGGACCACGGTGCAACACAAAGAAGAAAAACAGAAACAACACAAGATGACACAAGTGCGGGCAAGATAGAACTATACAGAGTGAAAGGAGCACAAACAGAGGGAGAAAGTGCAAGATAAACACAAGAGCAACAATACAATACTACAGGACAAGACAGCGCAGTCAAGAACACAGAGTGCAGCCAGAGCTAACCTGAATAGGGGCATCAAGGTTGCCAGGCAGGCAGAGAAACAGAAAATAGAGGTCTACTTCACATACAACAACCCACAGTGGGTGTGGCAGGGAATACAACACATTACAAACTTCAAAGGCAACAACACCGTCACTGTTAACAGCAACGCCCTTTTAGCAAAGGAGCTAAACAGCTTCTTTGCTCGTCTGGAGGAACACAGAGCAGACATAGCCACACTGCCCCCTCCCCCAATCTCCAGCACTCACAGACTCCCTCTGCAGGAACACCACGCGAGAAGGCACATTGCATCTCTAGGTGTGTGGAGTTTAAGACAAGGCAAGTGATGCTACGATAATATAATTCCTTGGTAAGACCCCACCTAGAATATTGTGTGCGGGTTTGGTTACCATACCTTAAGAAGGACATTGCTGCCTTGGAAAAGGTGCAACGTAGGGCAACGAGAATGATTCCTGGTCTTAGAGGAATGTCTAATGAGGAGAGGTTAGCTGAGCTGAATCTGTTTAGCCTCGAGCAAAGGAGACTAAGGGGGGACATAATCCAGGTGTTTAAGATTCTAACAGGTCTGGATGCTGTTCAGCCAAATGGCTATTTCAATGTTAGTTTAAATACCAGAACTCGTGGCCATAAGTGGAAATTAGCTGGAGAACATTTTAAAACGAATTTGATGAAGCATTTCTGTACACAGCGTGTAGTTAGAGTATGGAATAGTCTTCCTGTTATTGTAACACAAGCTAAAACCCTGGGTTCTTTTAAATCAGAGCTAGATAAGATTTTTGAGCTATTAGCTAAGTTCTCCTCAAAGGAGCTTGATGGGCCGAATGGCCTCCTCTCATTTGTAAATCTCTTTGGTTCTTATGAGTCAGCTTACAGAGATGAGGTCCAGAAACTGATAGGTTGGAGTTCAGCAAACAATTTGGCACTAAACAGCACAAAGACAAAGGAATCACTGACTTCAGGAAGGATGGAGGCGACACTGGCCTGCCTAGATGGATGGATGGATGTTTTTATTGACATTGTAAGTACAATGAGATTTAGTTTGGAACGCGCCAGCAGCTACACAGTATATTTACAATTATATAGATTGTGAGGCATAAAATAAGGTGTGAGTAATATAACATAACGACATAATATAAGTAATCATTAATTAATCATTACAGATGGTATGAGGTGTGAACCGCTAGGCTGCTATGGCATGTTTGGTATCAAACCGATGGAAAATCACTCCAGTTTCCAAATCTGGTCAGTGGTTACCACGAAAGTGAATATATCAAAAGTTACACCAGCCTAACGAAAATCATCAATACAAGGGAAATCACTCTGGTCATAAATCTCAAAAGGACTGATACAGACCCCCTTCCGAAAGCCCGCCAAATGGATGGTCAGCCATTGGTCCAGGAGTCGAATTCCTGGTCACTCCTATTCACGAACTTTACACTATAAAACCTGGCACCTCAGAACAAAGCCAGGAGAGGAGAAACAGAAGGGAGGAGAAAACAAAAGACCATCAGCACGAAGAGAGGCAGAGAACATCAGCCCAAGAGAAGAGAAGCCCACAAGAAGCCCTCCTGAAGCCTATCAGTGAAGACCCAGCTGGACAGAGAACTGCAACCAAGCCCAAGCTTCACCAGGAGAGGGAATCAGAGGGGCTCCACTCCAACAACCGCTGCAAACACCGCGCCTCCCTGAGTGCCATCACCCATCAGCTCATCAGCCTCCGCAACCAACTGCCAAGACCCCCCCCCCCCCCACTCTGCAACCAAGTAAACAAACTTCCTTTCATTTATAACAACCTAAACTCCTATTCACCTGCTATATTACTTTAGGACAGTATTTCCACAAATTGCTTGCTTTGCAGAACAGTATTTTCCCTTTTAAGGTTACTCATTTTAAATCTGGTCATTGCATTTTCATGATTACATTGTTTGTGTCCACTCCGTTATTTCGTGTTTATTGTTTGTTAGGTGTAATGTCTGTCTTATGTTAGTTATAGGAATAAATGCATGTCTTTTACACAACTTCAGCCTCCGTTCATTGAGTGCTCACAAGAATCCCTGCCTGTGCGATCTACGCTCTGAAACCTCAAATTCGCCTGAAATATCGCGAGACTCTCTCTCATTGGCCGTGAGGGGAGCTTCGCTACCGATCGTTTACATTACCTGGTGACGCAGCTCGTTGGACAAGCCTTCTATTCTAACCCAGGTTATTACGTGATACTGGTTATTAATGAGTTCCATTTAAGTCACACATTAACAGACTCACGGTGTTTCGCAATTGAGTTTGAGCCGACCATTCAGCCTAAAAATTGGTTAATAATCACAAGGCACAAGGTTTAAACTTATTCTGAGCACACAATTTAAACTTTTTATGACCGAACGTGCAGTGAAGAAGCGCTACTGTCAACTGGTTGCAAAAGTCGCACTCATGGCAATCTGAAGGCATTTAAGCGGGATCATATGGGCTTATTATAGTTATTTTTATTTCTATTATTAGTAGTTATATTATTTTGTTTTATTTTCGGTGATTTCATTGTAGTTCTTTCGTATTAAACTGCAGTAAACTTTAACCCTATGTCTGACGAGATTCTCAGATGTAGCGCTTTGTTTCCAGGTTCAATTCGGACGAGTGTCTCCGTTTCTATATATCCTGGGAGAGATCTCTCTATTAGCGAACGGGAATACTTGTTATGAGGTTCTAACCTAAATTATGTTGCGCTTGGACATAAGACCGATAGCTTAGTTACCTATCAGGATCATACTCGTATGTGTGTGCCTGCTTTAGACAAAGCAAGTTTAACACAACTTTGCGCTGTGAGCCAAGTGTGTGTCATTTAGAAATTGGGAGTCTCCTGTGCTTGAGACCCGCCGTGGTTAAGCACCATTTGCGACGAGATATAGTGCACTCACAATTTAAATCTGTCGCCGTAACGCGTGCGCCGTCTCGCTTCAGTAATTGTTTTAAGGGGTGATGACGAAGATGACGAATTTACTTTCCTGAAGAGGAGCAGGATGGGTCACGCGTTCTGTAAGATTTGTCTCCCACGGGGAAGGAACGATGTCAGTCGGCATGAAAAATCCAAGTCATTAGTGAATGACAGAGCCGCATGAGTGAACATGAAAAATTAATAGAAAATAAATGACAAATGGTTATTTTATATTTTATATATTTTATATATTTATATTTATATTATATTTTATATAATTTATATTATTTTATATTTCCTGTCTTAAAATGTAAGGGATACACATGGTCATTTCCGTTGTTTCCTGTTTCCTGCGAGAGTGATACTGACTGCTAGCGCGCGAACTTTGAAACCATAGATATCACCTAAATAATAATTCGAGTTAAGTCATTGGGAAAAAGCTTCGCAAGATTAATAATCCTCCAAAATAAATAAATAAAATTTCCCAGACCCCGACGGATTAATCACCTACGCAAGTACCGACCCACGATCTTCGTTCAATTAAGAAGGTGCTTCCAGCCTTACAGCCTCAGTTTACGTAAGTACAACGCCATGTCTACTGTTCCGTGTTCTGAGTGTAATATGTTTAGCTATTCTTCTCCAGTCATTAGCGGTATTTATACATGTGAGAAGTGTCAGTTAGTCGCTAGACTGACGGAGAAGATTGTAGTGTTAGAGGGACGTATCCGGACGTTACATAACATTCAGGAGAATGAGAGTTTTATTGACTCAGTATTAGCGGCTCCGGATATGTCCGCGATAGCCAGTAAGTCTCCCCCTGCTCCGGCAGCAGAGCCTTCGCAGCAAGGCGAGTGGGTGACGACCCGGCGGCATAGTCGCAAATCCAAACCAAACTTACACCGGCACCATTCGCCTATCCGCGTTTCCAACAGGTTCTCCCCACTCAGTGAAACTCCCACTGAGACGCCTGTTGAAAGTGCTCTAATAATTGGTGATTCTATTCTAAGAAACGTGAGAGTAGCGACTCCAGCGACCATTGTAAATTGTCTCCCGGGTGCCAGAGCGACCGACATCTCGGCAAATTTAAAAGTGCTGGCTAAAAGTAAACGTAAATACTCTCAGATAGTTATCCACGTCGGCACTAATGATGTCCGATTGAGGCAATCGGAGATCACAAAGGCAAATTTTAAAGAGGTGTGCAACATTGCGAAGAAGATGTGTGTGTCAGTAACGTGCTCTGTCCAGACTAAAAACTCAAGTCCAGACTAAAAACACACCTGTTTAGTTTAGCGTATAGGGACACTAGTTCTAGCCCTAGCTAACTCTTCACTCCCAGGCAGACCTGTAGTGTGAGGTGTAGAGCTGGGTGGGGATCGGTGCCATTGGCTTTGGATGAACTGGATTGTCAGTGCTGTCACTCTAGCTTTGCAATCTCTTGTGGAACTGGAGTGCTGACATTTCAGGGACTCCCCATGCCGGCATTCCCACTTGCCTCTCCCTCCTACTGATGCTGCCATAGCCATATCTGCCGGAGCTTGCAGATTGCACTTCATATTGTACTCACCTAGCTTTTAGCACTGCCAATAGCCTCCTCTACTATGCCTAATTGTACATTTTATTTCCCCTACTCCTCCTGGGGGTGATGCCTGGAGACCTCAATCTATCAAGATATCCAGCACACCCGACCACCACCAGTGACGTCCCTGCATCCAGCTCGCCGTTCTGATCTTCCATGTATGACCCGCTGCCTTACCTCTGGTTGCCTGGCAATTGGAAGAAGACTCGGCTTCGGCATTGGCTTATCTTCCTTGCTCTCCTCTCTCTATTTGACTATCCCTGCCGGCCCCTGGAGGATGGGCTTCCCCTTTTGAGTCTGGTCCCTCTCAAGGTTTCTTCCTTCTAGGGAGTTTTTCCTTGCCACTGTCGCCTATGGCTTACTCACTGGGGGCTTTGGGTGAGGATACTGTAAAGCGCTTTGAGACAATGTAATGTTGTGATAATGCGCTATATAAAAATAAATTTGTTTGTTTGTTGTTGTTGATACTGGAGCCTGGTTGCGGTGGTGGGATGGCTCACGGCGGGTGCCGGAAAATTTCCTTTATTTTCAAATCCAAACCTTGACAGGTATGCTGCTGTTCCAAATCATGGGTGCATGTTACAAGTGCGGAACATATTTTAACTTAGTACTAACTTAGCATCATATTTGATCTGATTCGACTGAATATCCCAGGTTTCCATCTCTCATGCATCTGGTGTGACGTGTTTTCAGACTCTCAGGCTGGCGCAAAGAAATCTTACGGGAATTGAACGTCTCACTCCGGCCAGCTGACCAAAGTTGGTAACCTTGGTATTGTGTGTAGGAGATTCGGTATAACTATAATTTCGTTCTCCATTTACATGCCCGTAGTGTCTTTAAGTGTTATGTAGTTTTGCCTGAAACGCAAAAATAAAACAAAGCAATTAAAGCCGTAAGTGGCTCAAATTGTGCTGTAGCGATTGAAGAACTTTTGTCGGAAGTTGGATTCGAACCCACGCCTTACTTGGGAGAACAGAATACCAGAATAGAGTAGGTTAAGTCCAGCCTTGGCTTCCAAGCTGACGTTTTTCTACATATGTGCTTGTGTATCATGGACAGTAAGAGGGGGCAGGCAAGGAGAGAATTTCTCTCTTTGGGGATCAATAGAGTGTTGTTATTATAACGTCTAAAAAGTATGATGGTCTGTCGATAAATCAATAAGAAAATAAATGAAGTCGTTTTCGCGAACACGCTGGAAAAGCCAGGGGCCGGACCGACTGTAGGGGGCGTGGCCAGAGACAGCCATCTCAGGCTGTCAAGTCTCCCGTTTTGGCCGGGAAACTACCGTATTTTACTTCTCTTTCCCGCCGTCCTCCCGTATTAGTATTTTCCCGTAAATCTCCCTTATATTATATAGTTGCTGGATAGTGTAGTGGTAAGATCGCCGCCTTTCACACGGGAGACCGGGGTTCGAATCCCGGTTGTGGCCAAAAATATATTTTATATATTTTATATATTTATATTATATTTATATTATATTTTTTATATATCGTATTATATAGTTGCTGGATAGTGTAGTGGTAAGATCGCCGCCTTTCACACGGGAGACCGGGGTTCGAATCCCGGTTGTGGCCAGAAACAACTGCTATCACAACTAGAGATTGATGAGGTACAACACGATTGCTACGACAAGGGGGAGCCAGGACGACAGGTCAGGGGGGAGATATCATCATCCCCACATTCCGAGATTGGGTACCAAGCCCCATATATATTAGTAGGCTGAATACAAGAGCAGCTGACCTGAGAAATAAGAAATAAGCTAAGCTGGAAACCTGGACCCTCCGACCAAGAATCTCTAGCTGGATAGTGTAGTGTTAAAGTACATATATATTAGTAGGCTGAATACAAGAGCAGCTGACCTGAGAAATAAGAAATAAGCTAACCTGGACCCTCCGACCAAAAATAATAATATATATCTACGGGAACGAGAAAGCAGAGAACAAGAACAAGATTTGTAAATGTAAGATTTGAAGGCATGAAAAATAGAATAGTTCTCGTCATTAGTGAACATGTGTCTCGTCATTGTGTATCATGGACAGTAAGAGGGGGATCAATTATAACGTCTAAAAAGTAGATAAATCAATAAAGTCTGTCGATAAATCAATCAGATAAATAATGAAGTCGTTTTCGCGAACACGCTGGAAAAGCCAGGGTGTAGGGGGCGTGGCCAGAGACAGCCTGCTGACCATCTCAGGCTGTCAAGTCTCCCGTTTTGGCCGGGAAACTACCGTATTTTACTTCTCTTTCCCGCCGTCCTCCCGTATTAGTATTTTCCCGTAAATCTCCCTTATATTATATAGTTGCTGGATAGTGTAGTGGTAAGATCGCCGCCTTTCACACGGGAGACCGGGGTTCGAATCCCGGTTGTGGCCAAAAATATATTTTATATATTTTATATATTTATATTATATTTTATATAATTTATATTATTTTATATTTCCTGTCTTAAAATGTAAGGGATACTGGAGCCTGGTTGCGGTGGTGGGATGGCTCACGGCGGGTGCCGGAAAATTTCCTTTATTTTCAAATCCAAACCTTGACAGGTATGCTGCTGTTCCAAATCATGGGTGCATGTTACAAGTGCGGAACATATTTTAACTTAGTACTAACTTAGCATCATATTTGATCTGATTCGACTGAATATCCCAGGTTTCCATCTCTCATGCATCTGGTGTGACGTGTTTTCAGACTCTCAGGCTGGCGCCTGAGAAACGTCTCACTCCGGCCAGCTGACCAAAGTTGGTAACCTTGGTATTGTGTGTAGGAGATTCGGTATAACTATAATTTCGTTCTCCATTTGCATGCCCGAAGTGTCTTTAAGTGTTATGTAGTTTTGCCTGAAACGCAAAAATAAAACAAAGCAATTAAAGCCGATCAGTGGCTCAAATTGTGCTGTAGCGATTGAAGAACTTTTGTCGGAAGTTGGATTCGAACTTGGGATGCCTTACTTGGGAGAACAGAATACCAGAATAGAGTAGGTTAAGTCCAGCCTTGGCTTCCAAGCTGACGTTTTTCTACATATGTGCTTGTGTATCATGGACAGTAAGAGGGGGCAGGCAAGGAGAGAATTTCTCTCTTTGGGGATCAATAGAGTGTTGTTATTATAACGTCTAAAAAGTATGATGGTCTGTCGATAAATCAATAACAATATCAATGAAGTCAATGTTTATCTAAAGGAATCAGAATTCAGGAAAAGCCAGGGGCCGGACCGAGTGTAGGGGGCGTGGCCAGAGACAGCCTGCTGACTGTTCCAAATCATGGGTGCATGTTACAAGTCCGGAACATATTTTAACTTAGTACTAACTTAGCATCATATTTGATCTGATTCGACTGAATATCCCAGGTTTCCATCTCTCATGCATCTGGTGTGACGTGTTTTCAGACTCTCAGGCTGGCGCAAAGAAATCTTACGGGAATTGAACGTCTCACTCCGGTCAGCTGACCAAAGTTGGTAACCTTGGTATTGTGTGTAGGAGATTCGGTATAACTATAATTTCGTTCTCCATTTACATGCCCGTAGTGTCTTTAACCGGCTGCACAAACTGGATCCGCCTCCATTACGACACAACTTTGCCCTTATTGGCTTAAGAATTTAGTCACATACATGACGTATATCTGCTATTTCTCCCGAGAAGCAGGTAAAGCAGTGGTAACTGCTTTGTAGTTAATTTACCTGGTAAAATTAAGTTTAAATAAATGATATAAATACTGTAATAGTACTCGTGAGCTTTGTTTATTTGTTATTAGTTATTGTAATGTTGCGCTGCTTTATTTGTTTAATCGTCTAGTCTGTGGAGACATTCAAGTTAATCAAATAAGAATTGCACTGTACACTGTACATGACCATAAAAACTTTGTATCCTTGAAATAAATGTTTTTGATCTTTTCCTTGGCAGTTATCTTTTTACACAGGGCCTCTATGTACACGATAGTTTTTTTTTTCACGACTAACAGTATGGATCAGGAGTTGGTTATTGTAAAAGAAGTAATGTGCATGCAGGTGATATTTGTATAGATTTATCCACACCCTTGTAGCAGTGCTGCCATTGCAGTCAGATCTCGCAAACTAGGAGTATTAGTTGTCTTTATTTCTCTTTATTTCTTGACGCCAACCCTCTCCATTAATCCGGGCTTGGGACTGGCACCTACCTGAGCTGGCTTGCTCCCTTAAGTGGCTGGGTTAGGCTAAACTATATATATATATTTACCAAGACTACAATAAAACATCTCGAAATGTGTAGTCTAGCAAAACGCAGTTTAAAGAAGGTAGCCTACCTGGCGAAATTGCAAACAAATTAAGGGCGTTAGGCAGCCTTTAGATCCTACCCATCATGCACTGCAGTTTTTTGCTAATTCCTCAAATGGAAAACTGTCCATCCATCCATCCATCCATTTTCCAAACCGCTTATCCTACTGGATCGCGGGGGGTCTGGAGCCTATCCCGGAAGCAATGGGCACGAGACAGGGAACAACTCAGGATGGCGGGCCAGCCCATCGCAGGGCACACTCACCACACTATTCACTCACGCATACACTCCTATGGGCAATTTAGCAACTCCAATTAGCCTCAGCATGTTTTTGGACTGTGGGGGAAACCAGAGTACCCGAGGAAACCCCACGATGACATGGGTAGAACATGCAAACTCCACACACATGTGACCCAGGTGGAGACTCGAACCCGGGCCCTAGAGGTGTGAGGCAACAGTGCTAACCACTGCACCACCATGCTGCCCCCTAAATGGAAAACCATTAAATACAAAAGGAAAACAAAAGTGCTGTAAGACTGTATACTTATGTGTATGTTAGTAAAGGCTGTAGCTGACACAACGGACCCCACTAATTAGAAAGGGGTAATTGTACACATGTGGCATCCAGTATGTTCTTCTATAACAGTTTTTAAAAAAAAAAAAAAAAACTCACATTACACAAATTGGCACTATCAAAACGAGGATTATGGGGAAAATGGGGACTGTGATGGAGATTACATACACGTAGGCATGGTATTTAGTTTTTTTTAATCTGGTCACCTTCCAGAGTAATTGTAAACTAAAACCATCTTCACCCTATTTGATTCTTTATAAATGGACAATCAGTCGTGCAGTAAATGGGGGTATAGAGAGACACAGAGCTTGTCTAACAAGAAACCCTGGGAAGCTAACATTAATAGGGTGGGTATGGATAGCAAAACCATTGATACAGATTACAGATTTATATCTCACCTGAACCCTGGCGGGCTCCGTGCCAATAGGGGTTGGGATTAGGGTTAGTTAACTTAAGTAGTAATATTGATGTGTATATTCTCCTATTCTCCAGTCAGTGAATCGTGAAACGTAATGTTAATATGTTTCTATACCTATATGTTCTGCTTAAAAACCCATAAAGGCAAGCACAGTGTTTAGACATTCTGTTACTTAGACTAGTAAACACTAAGATCCTTCAGCTTTCAATTAACCTGACACAACAGTCTAAACAACAAATGTGTGCCATGTCATTTGTCATCTTTACATCTTGTATCCTTTATATGGTAATTGGATTTTCAAGGTGGAATTGCAGGTCGATCATTTTAAGGATCTAGATGTAAACCTCCCTGGTGTTGCTTTAATATTTTTTTTGCACAATTTGCTTCACACACTTCCTCCAGCAGAGAAGCTTACAATACTACACCCCACCAAATGACTGGATGATGCCTTTTTATTTAAGGTCTGGCTGTGAGCCTCGATTACCGATACACTATCTTCAGGCTCCTGCCGGGATCAGTCAGTATGGTGGACCTTTGGAGGAATGGGTACAAAAACCATCAGGAAAGTTTGCAGGTGCTTCAAGAGTATGTGAAGGCTTAGTTGGAGGAACAAGCCACACCACGAAATCGGAAACACAATGAGTTGGTTAATGATTAGGGGTTTGATGAAGGTCAGCTGGTGTGTTTGCGGAACCATGTTCGAGGTAAAATACAGGATCATTGGGATGCCTGTTTGTATATGGTAGTTCGGTGTCCCCAAGATCAGGGTGCAGTTTACTCTGCAACTCCAATGGAGGGGGACGGGGTTGTCCGTCAAGTTCACCGAACAGAGTTGCGTCCAGTACCACAGGGGGTTGTTATGTCAGGGGAAGATGTTCTGGTAATGTCTCCTGAGTCTGGGTTGCCCACAGGGGCAACAGAAATGGAATCGGATGAGGACTCTGTGATTTTACGGGGACAGGGCTGGTGGGAGGGGTCGCAATAGAGCATCCACAAGTAGGCCTCGTATAATGGAGGAGGTTATGTCCCCCCCGAGGTGTAGAGACCAGTTAAACGTTCGGTGAGGTCCACCACTGGTCATCATACCAACCCTTATAAGTTACCAC
>NW_026042790.1:0-98008 GCF_023856365.1 Brienomyrus brachyistius
CACAGCCATAATACTTTATAATTACAAGGTAGTTTTATGTTAGAGCTCTTGCTCCAATAAATATGTGCCTTGTAATTAACTAAATTCTAGGCTATTCAGTTTTTTTTGCCCTCGTGATGGTCGTGGGTTGTGAAAAAAGCCTTCTTCTTAGGGGTACCGCTGGGGCCAGCCGGGCGTATGTCGTGGCTTCAGTGAGTACTTATGTTTGTCATGCTGCCTGTGTACTTTATAGCGGCACAACATATTTCTGCAAATTGCATGCGTCAAATTGTCTGTCTCTCTTAAAAAATATGAAGTGTCACCAAAATTTTAAACGGGGAATCAATCTCAATGAAAAATATTCGTCAAGTAACGTTTCTAAAATAATATAGACATACTAATAATTATATATTAATAAATCGGATGAACGATGCATCCCAAATTGTATCCGCTGCGCACTTCTTAATCAGGGCAATCGCATCGTGGAGGTTTCTGCAGACGCCCAAAAAGACTTACTTAAGAAAACTGTTGCATGATAATTTGTACCATTTTCAAGGGTGGGGGGCGTGCAGTAGATGCCCCCTTTATTTTTGTGCTTCTGCCGTTCAAACCGAGCAGCACTGAGTTTGTCATGGCACCTGACGCCAAATCTACTGCTTAGCTGCTACAGACAGAACTATCTTCAAATCACCACTAGGGGGTGTCAATGCTGCAGCTTCGTTCTATGGTTGATCTTTTTCAAAGACAGTTTTTTTTCTCTCTCTCCACATAATCAACTTAACTGATTAGCGTGCTTTCATAGTAATGGTTTTTAATCCGTGTTAATCTTCTGAACAATGACTAGTAAAGGTTCTATGAGGTTGTCCTACTTACTATGGATTTTAAGTTTTTTATCAAGGTGTTAAAACGTACCACAGTTGCCAGTCCTGTGTTTTATGTCTAGCAATTTGTACAGTTTCTTCAGTATAAACACATGCCATGATCTGTGAGAATCTCCTCCAGAACTCTGCATTTCCTCAAGATCTTTTTGTAATATTGCATCATGGCACTGCTCAGAACAACACAGATGGTGCATAACAACACAAGGGAGTACAAGACAACATGGTGCAGAAACAGTGCGATACAAAGCAGGACAAAACTGGATGATACGTGGTCAGTGGTGGATAAAGTGCAGTAACAGCTGTACAGTGCAGCTGCCGTGGAAATGACTGTTACAGGGGATGCAAAAGCTGCAGGTTTGAATTGTTTGGCGAATGAAGCTGTTCATGAATCTGCTAGTCAGTGTTTGTGGATGGTGGTCAGAGTCCTGGATTATAGACTGAACCTTGTTACTGTGGCAGTTAAAGTACAGCTGGTCAATGGAGGGCAGTTCAGTGCGAATGATGTTCTTAACAGACTTCGCAATGTACTGCCTTCCTGTCATGTGGCTCCACCATACCATAGTACTACTGTAAGAACTAGGGATGTAACGATACATTCAACTCACCATTTGATACGATTCACGATTCTGAGTTCACGATACAATTTTCTCATTTTTTGCAGAATGAGCTGCAGACAAATATATTCAAAAATATTCTTATATTTATCTTTCTGAACTGTTGACACTGTTGTGAACAGTGCAACTGAATTTGAATAAAATACTGTTGAAAAAAATCCCAAATCAAAATAAGTAAATAAAAAAAAATAAATCAAATAAATAAGCTAAGGTTTGCATGTGCAGCTTTTTAGCGTGCTTTGCCCTTTTAATAATCTTCACTCAGCTCACGGTGGTGCCAGTGGACCTGTTTGTGTATGTTATCAGTCTATTACAATGTTTGCATGCAGTTTATGTCTTGTCTGTGCTTTTCTCGCTGTTTCCTCCTCGTTTGTGATTACCGGAAAGCTAATATGCTGCCACACCGCCAATTGAAGATCGGGCGGTGCGTCCATCCATCCATTTTCTGAAACCACTTAATCCCAACTGAGATCGCGGGGGAGACCGGAGCCTATCCCGGGAACAAGGGGCGCAGACAGGAACCAAGCCCAGGCAGTCACCTACACACCGCAGGTCGCACACACTCACACAACTACAGGGCCAATTTAGACTCACCAGTCAACCTATCCTGCATGCTTTTGGACCGTGGGAGGAACCTGGAGTCCCCGGCGAAAACGGGGAGAGCATGCGAACTCCACACAGAAAGGGCCCTGGACCGAAGCCAGCACTAACCACTGTGCCGTCCTCAGTTTCAAATTCATTCATCATCTCGCGTTCGCTCAAAACCAAAAACTGACGTACGATGTCGACGTGATACGCAGTGACATCTGACGTCAAACTCACATTGTGAAATCAAATGTAATATTACACCAGTTTTTCTGTTAAAGTACTGTGAAGTACTCCTACAATAGTGATTCATTTTCCACATCAGCCGGTTTAAATCTTCATGCATTTGCACCGATTTTTAACTGATTTGTGATTCATCATTACATGCCAGGGCCAGCAGCTCTGCATGGCTCGACCCTCATAAACATTCTCCACACATGCTGTTCAGGCAGTGGCCACAGAAATTCCCCCAGTGAACTTTATGCTTTCTGTCGGAGAGTATGCTGTGTTCTGGCCTTAAACCCTGCATACTACTTTGCAGACTTTGATCCTCTTAACAACAATTGGCATTTCTGGTGGCTGAATATCCATCCATCCGTCATCCAACTGCATGCTTAAAAGCTGTGAATAATAGTAATAATTCTTAAAATTGCAACTATCTAGAATTTCAGCCTAGTTACTCAGCTAAATTACTATTTAAACCTAGAATAATTTCTATAAGGGGCGGCATGGTGGTGCAGTGGTTAGCACTGTCGCCTCACACCTCTGGGACCCGGGTTCGTGTCTCCGCCTGGGTCACATGTGTGTGGAGTTTGCATGTTCTCCCCATGTCGTTGTGGGGTTTCCTCTGGGTACTCCGGTTTCCCCCCACAGTCCAAAAACATGCTGGGGCTAATTGGAGTTGCTGAATTGCCCGTAGGTGTGTGTGTGTGAGTGGATGGTGTGTGAGTGTGCCCTGCGATGGGCTGGCCCCCCATCCTGGGTTGTTCCCTGCCTCGTGCCCATTGATTCTGGGATAGGCTCCGGACCCCCCGCGACCCAATAGGATAAGCGGTTTGGAAAATGGATGGATGGATAATTTCTATATGTGTGATAGAATCAAAAAATATTTTGTTTTACATATAAATCTTCACAAGGTGTATTACACATGGTATTCCCCAGACACCGCCACCCCAACAGATGCTTTGTTTGTTAAGACAATAGCTCAGAAAGTGGTTGATCGATCTTTTGCAGCTTTTACCAAGGTTTGTACAAGCCAAAATTAAATTTTGAAACGGATCCCTGCCACACCCTGCCCTCCTGAACCTCCCGTTTCCTCCCTAGTGTGGTATAACGTGCCATGCCTGTTCCGCGTTTGTTTTACCTCTCCTTCCTGCCCTTGTGTTACTCATTTCAGGTGCCTCTAGTTTGCTCCCTGCTTAGCCTTGTATAAATGTGCTTCTCAGTCCTGCCTTTAATGTTGCTGCTGCTGTTTGCCTGTGTGTTCTTCCCTGCTTATGATTCCCCCGTGATCCAGTTGTGATCCAGTTGTCTTCATATCATGTATTCACATTCCTCAGCTGAGAGTGAACAAAGTTCTGTGGAAAGTATCTGACTACAGATAGACTTTCACCCAGTTCTCTGCGGGAGCTCTGATTACAGAGTGACTCCCCGACTACTTCTGAAGCCCTTCCTTAAGTATCCAGACCAGGTGATGGCATGTTTCTGAAGACTGACTAATTTCGGTCAATGGTTAATTTTAGGGGCATTGCTGACCTTGGTTCTCAAGTCCCCAGCCAATCAGATCACTTTAGGGGGTGGTTGTAATTCCCTTGTTCTACCATGAGAGAATCTCTCTCAGTTTGGTGGGTTGAGCCGAAGTTTCTGTATTTCTCTTAGGAAAAGCTATACTGCCTTAAATCTGAGAGTATAATACTCCTCGTCTCATGCCTATTCAAACGAGACCAAACATGCGTGTATTTGTCCCTAACATCTATGTGTGCTGAGTTATCCTGTTTATAGTGGAAAAGGTGTCTGTGTCTGGAGGCTGACAGCTGTTGTTGCTGTGGATTGATTGTGGAACTCTGGTCACTCCGGGGGTGAAAGGTCTTGCTTTTTCTGTGCTGCTCCAGTTATTCCTATCCAGTCTCTCAGGAGCCGGCAGGCCTTTGCCTTCCTTAAAAGGGGTGGTTTGACGAGTTGAGTCCAGTCTTGCCTGGGCCAGCGGAGCTCTGAAATAGACTGATGCAGGCTGATCAGAGTTGGGGCCTGCAGGACCTATAAGTTTTATGTCCTTACAGAATGTAAGTGGCATCATACTAAACTAGTGGTGTTCGAACTAGCATGGAAAGAGGCTATGGGTAGCTACAAAAAGGCTCTTAGTGCCGCCAAATCATCTAGTATCTATCAGAACTAATTGAAATAAACAAAAATAATCCTAGATTCCTATTTACTATGGTGTCCAAGCTGACTAATAACCAGACCACTGGTTATTTTCCAGTGACGACTTTATGAAACTTTTTGACCAAAAATATGCTCAATTAAACAGAACATTTTGAATATTGAATATTGGTTAACCAGTCAGAACTGATGTACTTAATTTTATCTTCAAATTCATCTACTTGTATGCTAGAACCTGTTCCATCAAAATTATTCAGCGATGCTCCCAGCATTGATTGAACCGCTACTAGCAATAGTTAAACTAAAACATATAATCATATTACCCCAATTTTATCTTCACTGCACTGGCTGCCAGTTAGATTTCGTGTTGACTACAAAACACTGCTCTTAACCTATAAAGCTGTAAATGGTCTTGCACCGCAGTATGTGAGTGACCTCATTTGCGTTCCGAATCATACACTTAGATGACGAGATGGAGGTATTCTATCCGTACCCAGAATAAAGAACATTACCTTTGGGGGAAGAGCATTTGCTCATAAAGCACCACAGCTATGGAATAAACTTCCTATTAGTGTTCGGAACTCAGACACAATCTCTGCTTTTAAGTCAAGGCTTAAGATGTACCTCTTTCGCCAGTCTTTTGGATAGTTAAATCTTCTTTTCTAAGGTGAATGGGAAATCTGGAGGTTCATAGTTATTTGAGATTGAAGGGGAAAGGGGGGATTGGTGCTGTCGTCCTGCCACTCTCGCCGATCACTTAAGCTGTGGATGGGAGGTGGCTTGACGCCAAAACCTCTGTAAACCCTCATGCCTGTGCTTCCTTCCAGGTCACTCTTTTAGGCAGGCTGTCATAGTTGCTTTAGTCCTGCCGGTTAGGTGTAGGGCAATAACTCTTCTCCATCTTCTCTTTTTCGAGCTGATACCGAGCCGACTACACCGTGTGAACCCGCACCTGGACTCCTGGATATAACTACATGAAACCAACTGGGACTTTATAACTATATGAACTCTAATGAATGTCAATGTAAATGCA
The DNA here is from genome assembly GCF_023856365.1 of Brienomyrus brachyistius. Classification (NCBI taxonomy): domain Eukaryota; kingdom Metazoa; phylum Chordata; class Actinopteri; order Osteoglossiformes; family Mormyridae; genus Brienomyrus; species Brienomyrus brachyistius. The sequence goes on from NW_026042790.1 coordinate 5,472, forward strand.
GTTTCATGCTCCTTGGTCGCCCAGAGGAGGATGGGGTCCCCTTCTGAGTCTAGGTTCCACTCAAGGTTTCTTCCTGCTAGAGGGAGTTTCCTTGCCACTGTCGCCTCAGGCTTTTAAATATAAATATAAATATATAAAATATATAAAATATATTTTTGGCCACAACCGGGATTCGAACCCCGGTCTCCCGTGTGAAAGGCGGCGATCTTACCACTACACTATCCAGCAACTATATAATATAAGGGAGATTTACGGGAAAATACTAATACGGGAGGACGGCGGGAAAGAGAAGTAAAATACGGTAGTTTCCCGGCCAAAACGGGAGGCTCCAGTATCCCTTACATTTTAAGACAGGAAATATAAAATAATATAAATTATATAAAATATAATATAAATATAAATATAAATATATAAAATATATAAAATATATTTTTGGCCACAACCGGGATTCGAACCCCGGTCTCCCGTGTGAAAGGCGGCGATCTTACCACTACACTATCCAGCAACTATATAATATAAGGGAGATTTACGGGAAAATACTAATACGGGAGGACGGCGGGAAAGAGAAGTAAAATACGGTAGTTTCCCGGCCAAAACGGGAGACTTGACAGCTATGGCTGTCTCTGGCCACGCCCCCTACAGTCGGTCCGGCCCCTGTTCGCGTGTTCGCGAAAACGACTTCATTTATTTTCTTATTGATTTATCGACAGACTTTTTAGACGTTATAATAACAACACTCTATTGATTACTGTCCATGATACAGAGACACATGTTCGAGAACTATTCTATCGAGAACTAATGACGAGAACTATTCTCTTATTTTTCTCTTATTATTAAATTATTTTATTTATTTATTATTATTATTATTATTTATTATTATTATTATTATTATTTTTATCTTTCTCCTTTCTCCCGTAGATATATATTATTATACGGAGATTTACGGAGTCTTCAAAGACGGTCCGGCTCCAGGATCACTGTTGCTGTGGTGTAGATCAGCTGATCTGTAGTAGTCTTCTACGTACATCTTCTAGTAGACCTTCTGAGGGTACTTCACGCATTCTTGGTCCAGCTTAGCTTATTTCTTATTTCTCTTGTATTCAGCCTACTAGTCTCTCTTGTATTCAGCCTACTAATATATATGGGGCTTGGTACCCAATCTCGGAATGTGGGGATGATGATATCTCCCCCCTGACCTGTCGTCCTGGCTCCCCCTTGTCGTAGCAATCGTGTTGTACCTCATCAATCTCTAGTTGTGATAGCAGTTGTTTCTGGCCACAACCGGGATTCGAACCCCGGTCTCCCGTGTGAAAGGCGGCGATCTTACCACTACACTATCCAGCAACTATATAATATAATATATATATATATATATATTATAAGGGAGATTTACGGGAAAATAATACGGGAGGACGGCGGGAAAGAGAAGTAAAATACGGTAGTTTCCCGGCCAAAACGGGAGGCTCCAGTATCCCTTACATTTTAAGACAGGAAATATAAAATAATATAAATTATATAAAATATAATATAAATATAAATATAAATATATAAAATATATAAAATATATTTTTGGCCACAACCGGGATTCGAACCCCGGTCTCCCGTGTGAAAGGCGGCGATCTTACCACTACACTATCCAGCAACTATATAATATAAGGGAGATTTACGGGAAAATACTAATACGGGAGGACGGCGGGAAAGAGAAGTAAAATACGGTAGTTTCCCGGCCAAAACGGGAGGCTCCAGTATCCCTTACATTTTAAGACAGGAAATATAAAATAATATAAATTATATAAAATATAATATAAATATAAATATAAATATATAAAATATATAAAATATATTTTTGGCCACAACCGGGATTCGAACCCCGGTCTCCCGTGTGAAAGGCGGCGATCTTACCACTACACTATCCAGCAACTATATAATATAAGGGAGATTTACGGGAAAATACTAATACGGGAGGACGGCGGGAAAGAGAAGTAAAATACGGTAGTTTCCCGGCCAAAACGGGAGACTTGACAGCTATGGCTGTCTCTGGCCACACCCCCTACAGTCGGTCCGGCCCCTGTTCGCGTGTTCGCGAAAACGACTTCATTTATTTTCTTATTGATTTATCGACAGACTTTTTAGACGTTATAATAACAACACTCTATTGATCCCCCTCTTACTGTCCATGATACACAATGACGAGACACATGTTCACTAATGACGAGAACTATTCTATTTTTCATGCCGGGGGTCCTTCAAATCTTACATTTACAAATCTTGTTCTTGTTCTCTGCTTTCTCCTTTCTCGTTCCCGTAGATATATATTATTATACGGAGATTTACGGAGTCTTCAAAGACGGTCCGGCTCCAGCTCAAGGATCACTGTTGCTGTGGTGTAGATCAGCTGATCTGTAGTAGTCTTCTACGTACATCTTCTAGTAGACCTTCTGAGGGTACTTCACGCATTCTTGGTCGGAGGGTCCAGGTTTCCAGCTTAGCTTATTTCTTATTTCTCAGGTCAGCTGCTCTTGTTTGGGATGTGCTTGACCGGCGTATACGACAGCGTGTACCAGTTCCCACTAATATCCAACAACTTCGCACAGCCATTGAAGAGGAGTGGACCAACATTCCACAGGCCACAATTGACAATCTGATAAACTCTATGCGAAGAAGATGTGTTGCATTGCATGAGGCAAATGGTGGTCACACCAGATACTGACCGGTTCTGAGTCCCCAGACCCCCAATAAAGCAAAAAACTGCACATTCCAGGGTGGCCTTTTATTGTGGGCAGTATAAGGTACACCTGTGCACTACCCATGATGTCAGATCAGCATCTTGATGTGGCACACCTGTGAGGTGGGATGGATTATCTCAGCAAAGCAGAAGTGCTCACTATCACACATTTAGACTGATTTGTGAGAAATGTTTGAGAGAAATGGTAATATTGTGTATCTGGAATGAATTGTAGGTCTTTAAGTCCATCTCATGAAAAATGGGAGCAGAAACAAGAGTGTTGCGTTTATATTTTTGTTCAGTATAGAATAAGCCCAGATTTATGTTTATTCAGTGGAGATAAGTACAACCTCTAAAGATAGGCCTACACCCGTTTTGGCAGTGTCTCCGGATCCCATGACAAATAATGCCTTCAGTACATCCTCCTCAACCCACACTGAAAGCAGAAGTGCTATGGGCTTTGCAAACGGTTTGCCGACATCACTCCTATACGTCCAATGATGACATTCACACCGTCTCCAGGGTGATGTTCCCTGACTCGCAGGGTCACTTGTGGTAAAGATAAAACCGCTTTTCTTGCGCGATTTGGACTCGCTCCATATATTAAAAGGGAGCTTCGTTGTCATGTTTGACGTAAGTATGAACAGGACCATCAAAAGAAAACAACTGGATGTGCATGTCAGGTATTGGGTGAATTATGAGAATGGCTCTCGAGTGCAGTCCTGGTTCTGGGATCACAGTACATGAGCCACTCCACCGCTGAAGACTTACTGGAGAAGTTTAAGGTAAGCCATTCAATAACATTTAAACTCATTAACGAACCCATGATTTTTAAATATCCATGGTTTATCTTTACATGTGTTTAAATGGGAGAACCATATTTATTGGTAAGCATATTTTAAAGATTTTATTGCTGCTTCATGGCTTTTGCTGCAAAAAAAATAGTTCATTGAGGAAATAGAATGTTTAAGTGTTGTGTAGCAACATGTACAGCTGTTGTACAGGCAAAAACTCTGGCTCAGTCCAAAGGAGGTGGATATAGGAATGGCTGTCATCAAGGTGGGACTTCTGTGAATTCACTGGTATCTTTACATACAAATGTATCAAACAATTGTGAAGTAAAAAATATGTGAATAACATGGAGTTTGAGCTGGTTTGATATGTACAGCTGAGGTAGTGTTAACCTTGGGCTGAGTGTGCAGAAAGATTCTGGAAATTTGACAAACCATCTTTTTGTCAGAGACAGTCAGGAGCCAAAGGCAGTGGAAGTGACCTTGGTGTCCTTCAGATTAAAAAAAATTGCCAGATTGTGCTCTCAAAAATGTGCAAAAAGGCCTTGGATAAATGCCCTCTGAAGTACTCGATTGTACATGAGATGACGTGCTTGGACCCAAACAAAATGCACACCAGCCAGATAACTGCCAGCAGAAAAGGAGAAATCTCATGCAGAAGTTTGCGCAGGAGAATCGGTTGGCAGGCAGGATATCTGCTGGTAAATCATAGGATAAGAATAGGATAGTTCAGAATATTATTTTTAAATTATGCTTTTCTTTTTTCACATCTAACTGAATCAGGGACGGATTACAAACCGGGTTAGCGGGGCCGCTGCCCAGGGGCCCTTGGGGTGCAGGGGGCCCGTGGGCCCCAAGCCCAAAACAATTTGCAACGCTTATCAGCAATGTATTTTCGTTTGTCTATTTTAGAGGGCCTACATTCTTTGATCCTCTGCCTACAAGGTCCCCTGACCCTATAGGGAGGGTGTTTGGCTGCCAAGGGCCCTTGACTTGTGGTGGTTGTGGTGGTGGTGCAGGTGGTGGTGGTGGGGGGGGGCCTCGCGAACGTTTTACCCAGGGGCCCACACAACCCATAATCCGTCCCTGAACTGAATAGTGTTAACACGTAGATTTTAGCAGTATTTAGAAGACCGACTCTTGGTGTTTGAAAAGAAGCATCAGCCCAGTTATATTTTCTTTGATGAGCCTAGAGATATCTCAAGATTAAATTAAAATGATTGCACATTTATGGTATCATAGGAAAATTGGGTTATAAATCACTTTCCTATTCTACATGTGATTCTGTGTATTGACATTGTTGATCTGCATCTAATCTACTGTAATTAATGTAATTACAGGTGATGCAATATCCCAGCAGTCTGATAATCACCTGCACAATGAGGCAAAAGGCTTGGATTTTATATCCTTCATTCCTTCAGCACCATCCAAAGTTGATGTCTTTTTACATCAAAAAGTTAGTGGGCCTTATCCTGACCTCTGGATGTTCTGCAAGAACTTGCTGCTGCTGTCCTATGGGCAAGCCGAAGTGGAACGAATAGAGGTGGAGACCTGCAACTTATCAGAGGAAACAGTTGTTGCACAGAGGCTTATATGCGACCATGTCAGAGTGTGTGGGGGAGCAACCAAAGCGCCTCTGACCAAAGGTGAAAGATGAGCGAAAAGCAAAAAAGAAAACTTGAGGAACTCAAGAGGAAGAGAGTCTCACTGGAAAGTGTATGTGAGAGTTTACAAAAGGATGCTGAGCACATGGCAGAGGAAGCAGAGAGTGCTGCTGGAACCAAAAGGGCAACATTACTTACCAAGTCCAATACTCTGAGCCGACGAGCGAAGGAGGAGAAAGAGCAGTTGGTGGTCTTAAATGCAGATACTGAAGAATAGGCTACTGAACTGTGACTCCTAACACATCAAGAGTGAATCGGTGGAAACAAAAATATTTAGGTTCTTTGCATTTTTGGAGTATTTTACTTTCTGTGCCTGTTTGTACATTGTTCACAGCCATAATACTTTATAATTACAAGGTAGTTTTATGTTAGAGCTCTTGCTCCAATAAATATGTGCCTTGTAATTAACTAAATTCTAGGCTATTCAGTTTTTTTTGCCCTCGTGATGGTCGTGGGTTGTGAAAAAAGCCTTCTTCTTAGGGGTACCGCTGGGGCCAGCCGGGCGTATGTCGTGGCTTCAGTGAGTACTTATGTTTGTCATGCTGCCTGTGTACTTTATAGCGGCACAACATATTTCTGCAAATTGCATGCGTCAAATTGTCTGTCTCTCTTAAAAAATATGAAGTGTCACCAAAATTTTAAACGGGGAATCAATCTCAATGAAAAATATTCGTCAAGTAACGTTTCTAAAATAATATAGACATACTAATAATTATATATTAATAAATCGGATGAACGATGCATCCCAAATTGTATCCGCTGCGCACTTCTTAATCAGGGCAATCGCATCGTGGAGGTTTCTGCAGACGCCCAAAAAGACTTACTTAAGAAAACTGTTGCATGATAATTTGTACCATTTTCAAGGGTGGGGGGCGTGCAGTAGATGCCCCCTTTATTTTTGTGCTTCTGCCGTTCAAACCGAGCAGCACTGAGTTTGTCATGGCACCTGACGCCAAATCTACTGCTTAGCTGCTACAGACAGAACTATCTTCAAATCACCACTAGGGGGTGTCAATGCTGCAGCTTCGTTCTATGGTTGATCTTTTTCAAAGACAGTTTTTTTTCTCTCTCTCCACATAATCAACTTAACTGATTAGCGTGCTTTCATAGTAATGGTTTTTAATCCGTGTTAATCTTCTGAACAATGACTAGTAAAGGTTCTATGAGGTTGTCCTACTTACTATGGATTTTAAGTTTTTTATCAAGGTGTTAAAACGTACCACAGTTGCCAGTCCTGTGTTTTATGTCTAGCAATTTGTACAGTTTCTTCAGTATAAACACATGCCATGATCTGTGAGAATCTCCTCCAGAACTCTGCATTTCCTCAAGATCTTTTTGTAATATTGCATCATGGCACTGCTCAGAACAACACAGATGGTGCATAACAACACAAGGGAGTACAAGACAACATGGTGCAGAAACAGTGCGATACAAAGCAGGACAAAACTGGATGATACGTGGTCAGTGGTGGATAAAGTGCAGTAACAGCTGTACAGTGCAGCTGCCGTGGAAATGACTGTTACAGGGGATGCAAAAGCTGCAGGTTTGAATTGTTTGGCGAATGAAGCTGTTCATGAATCTGCTAGTCAGTGTTTGTGGATGGTGGTCAGAGTCCTGGATTATAGACTGAACCTTGTTACTGTGGCAGTTAAAGTACAGCTGGTCAATGGAGGGCAGTTCAGTGCGAATGATGTTCTTAACAGACTTCGCAATGTACTGCCTTCCTGTCATGTGGCTCCACCATACCATAGTACTACTGTAAGAACTAGGGATGTAACGATACATTCAACTCACCATTTGATACGATTCACGATTCTGAGTTCACGATACAATTTTCTCATTTTTTGCAGAATGAGCTGCAGACAAATATATTCAAAAATATTCTTATATTTATCTTTCTGAACTGTTGACACTGTTGTGAACAGTGCAACTGAATTTGAATAAAATACTGTTGAAAAAAATCCCAAATCAAAATAAGTAAATAAAAAAAAATAAATCAAATAAATAAGCTAAGGTTTGCATGTGCAGCTTTTTAGCGTGCTTTGCCCTTTTAATAATCTTCACTCAGCTCACGGTGGTGCCAGTGGACCTGTTTGTGTATGTTATCAGTCTATTACAATGTTTGCATGCAGTTTATGTCTTGTCTGTGCTTTTCTCGCTGTTTCCTCCTCGTTTGTGATTACCGGAAAGCTAATATGCTGCCACACCGCCAATTGAAGATCGGGCGGTGCGTCCATCCATCCATTTTCTGAAACCACTTAATCCCAACTGAGATCGCGGGGGAGACCGGAGCCTATCCCGGGAACAAGGGGCGCAGACAGGAACCAAGCCCAGGCAGTCACCTACACACCGCAGGTCGCACACACTCACACAACTACAGGGCCAATTTAGACTCACCAGTCAACCTATCCTGCATGCTTTTGGACCGTGGGAGGAACCTGGAGTCCCCGGCGAAAACGGGGAGAGCATGCGAACTCCACACAGAAAGGGCCCTGGACCGAAGCCAGCACTAACCACTGTGCCGTCCTCAGTTTCAAATTCATTCATCATCTCGCGTTCGCTCAAAACCAAAAACTGACGTACGATGTCGACGTGATACGCAGTGACATCTGACGTCAAACTCACATTGTGAAATCAAATGTAATATTACACCAGTTTTTCTGTTAAAGTACTGTGAAGTACTCCTACAATAGTGATTCATTTTCCACATCAGCCGGTTTAAATCTTCATGCATTTGCACCGATTTTTAACTGATTTGTGATTCATCATTACATGCCAGGGCCAGCAGCTCTGCATGGCTCGACCCTCATAAACATTCTCCACACATGCTGTTCAGGCAGTGGCCACAGAAATTCCCCCAGTGAACTTTATGCTTTCTGTCGGAGAGTATGCTGTGTTCTGGCCTTAAACCCTGCATACTACTTTGCAGACTTTGATCCTCTTAACAACAATTGGCATTTCTGGTGGCTGAATATCCATCCATCCGTCATCCAACTGCATGCTTAAAAGCTGTGAATAATAGTAATAATTCTTAAAATTGCAACTATCTAGAATTTCAGCCTAGTTACTCAGCTAAATTACTATTTAAACCTAGAATAATTTCTATAAGGGGCGGCATGGTGGTGCAGTGGTTAGCACTGTCGCCTCACACCTCTGGGACCCGGGTTCGTGTCTCCGCCTGGGTCACATGTGTGTGGAGTTTGCATGTTCTCCCCATGTCGTTGTGGGGTTTCCTCTGGGTACTCCGGTTTCCCCCCACAGTCCAAAAACATGCTGGGGCTAATTGGAGTTGCTGAATTGCCCGTAGGTGTGTGTGTGTGAGTGGATGGTGTGTGAGTGTGCCCTGCGATGGGCTGGCCCCCCATCCTGGGTTGTTCCCTGCCTCGTGCCCATTGATTCTGGGATAGGCTCCGGACCCCCCGCGACCCAATAGGATAAGCGGTTTGGAAAATGGATGGATGGATAATTTCTATATGTGTGATAGAATCAAAAAATATTTTGTTTTACATATAAATCTTCACAAGGTGTATTACACATGGTATTCCCCAGACACCGCCACCCCAACAGATGCTTTGTTTGTTAAGACAATAGCTCAGAAAGTGGTTGATCGATCTTTTGCAGCTTTTACCAAGGTTTGTACAAGCCAAAATTAAATTTTGAAACGGATCCCTGCCACACCCTGCCCTCCTGAACCTCCCGTTTCCTCCCTAGTGTGGTATAACGTGCCATGCCTGTTCCGCGTTTGTTTTACCTCTCCTTCCTGCCCTTGTGTTACTCATTTCAGGTGCCTCTAGTTTGCTCCCTGCTTAGCCTTGTATAAATGTGCTTCTCAGTCCTGCCTTTAATGTTGCTGCTGCTGTTTGCCTGTGTGTTCTTCCCTGCTTATGATTCCCCCGTGATCCAGTTGTGATCCAGTTGTCTTCATATCATGTATTCACATTCCTCAGCTGAGAGTGAACAAAGTTCTGTGGAAAGTATCTGACTACAGATAGACTTTCACCCAGTTCTCTGCGGGAGCTCTGATTACAGAGTGACTCCCCGACTACTTCTGAAGCCCTTCCTTAAGTATCCAGACCAGGTGATGGCATGTTTCTGAAGACTGACTAATTTCGGTCAATGGTTAATTTTAGGGGCATTGCTGACCTTGGTTCTCAAGTCCCCAGCCAATCAGATCACTTTAGGGGGTGGTTGTAATTCCCTTGTTCTACCATGAGAGAATCTCTCTCAGTTTGGTGGGTTGAGCCGAAGTTTCTGTATTTCTCTTAGGAAAAGCTATACTGCCTTAAATCTGAGAGTATAATACTCCTCGTCTCATGCCTATTCAAACGAGACCAAACATGCGTGTATTTGTCCCTAACATCTATGTGTGCTGAGTTATCCTGTTTATAGTGGAAAAGGTGTCTGTGTCTGGAGGCTGACAGCTGTTGTTGCTGTGGATTGATTGTGGAACTCTGGTCACTCCGGGGGTGAAAGGTCTTGCTTTTTCTGTGCTGCTCCAGTTATTCCTATCCAGTCTCTCAGGAGCCGGCAGGCCTTTGCCTTCCTTAAAAGGGGTGGTTTGACGAGTTGAGTCCAGTCTTGCCTGGGCCAGCGGAGCTCTGAAATAGACTGATGCAGGCTGATCAGAGTTGGGGCCTGCAGGACCTATAAGTTTTATGTCCTTACAGAATGTAAGTGGCATCATACTAAACTAGTGGTGTTCGAACTAGCATGGAAAGAGGCTATGGGTAGCTACAAAAAGGCTCTTAGTGCCGCCAAATCATCTAGTATCTATCAGAACTAATTGAAATAAACAAAAATAATCCTAGATTCCTATTTACTATGGTGTCCAAGCTGACTAATAACCAGACCACTGGTTATTTTCCAGTGACGACTTTATGAAACTTTTTGACCAAAAATATGCTCAATTAAACAGAACATTTTGAATATTGAATATTGGTTAACCAGTCAGAACTGATGTACTTAATTTTATCTTCAAATTCATCTACTTGTATGCTAGAACCTGTTCCATCAAAATTATTCAGCGATGCTCCCAGCATTGATTGAACCGCTACTAGCAATAGTTAAACTAAAACATATAATCATATTACCCCAATTTTATCTTCACTGCACTGGCTGCCAGTTAGATTTCGTGTTGACTACAAAACACTGCTCTTAACCTATAAAGCTGTAAATGGTCTTGCACCGCAGTATGTGAGTGACCTCATTTGCGTTCCGAATCATACACTTAGATGACGAGATGGAGGTATTCTATCCGTACCCAGAATAAAGAACATTACCTTTGGGGGAAGAGCATTTGCTCATAAAGCACCACAGCTATGGAATAAACTTCCTATTAGTGTTCGGAACTCAGACACAATCTCTGCTTTTAAGTCAAGGCTTAAGATGTACCTCTTTCGCCAGTCTTTTGGATAGTTAAATCTTCTTTTCTAAGGTGAATGGGAAATCTGGAGGTTCATAGTTATTTGAGATTGAAGGGGAAAGGGGGGATTGGTGCTGTCGTCCTGCCACTCTCGCCGATCACTTAAGCTGTGGATGGGAGGTGGCTTGACGCCAAAACCTCTGTAAACCCTCATGCCTGTGCTTCCTTCCAGGTCACTCTTTTAGGCAGGCTGTCATAGTTGCTTTAGTCCTGCCGGTTAGGTGTAGGGCAATAACTCTTCTCCATCTTCTCTTTTTCGAGCTGATACCGAGCCGACTACACCGTGTGAACCCGCACCTGGACTCCTGGATATAACTACATGAAACCAACTGGGACTTTATAACTATATGAACTCTAATGAATGTCAATGTAAATGCAGTTTCATGCTCCTTGGTCGCCCAGAGGAGGATGGGGTCCCCTTCTGAGTCTAGGTTCCACTCAAGGTTTCTTCCTGCTAGAGGGAGTTTCCTTGCCACTGTCGCCTCAGGCTTTTAAATATAAATATAAATATATAAAATATATAAAATATATTTTTGGCCACAACCGGGATTCGAACCCCGGTCTCCCGTGTGAAAGGCGGCGATCTTACCACTACACTATCCAGCAACTATATAATATAAGGGAGATTTACGGGAAAATACTAATACGGGAGGACGGCGGGAAAGAGAAGTAAAATACGGTAGTTTCCCGGCCAAAACGGGAGGCTCCAGTATCCCTTACATTTTAAGACAGGAAATATAAAATAATATAAATTATATAAAATATAATATAAATATAAATATAAATATATAAAATATATAAAATATATTTTTGGCCACAACCGGGATTCGAACCCCGGTCTCCCGTGTGAAAGGCGGCGATCTTACCACTACACTATCCAGCAACTATATAATATAAGGGAGATTTACGGGAAAATACTAATACGGGAGGACGGCGGGAAAGAGAAGTAAAATACGGTAGTTTCCCGGCCAAAACGGGAGACTTGACAGCTATGGCTGTCTCTGGCCACGCCCCCTACAGTCGGTCCGGCCCCTGTTCGCGTGTTCGCGAAAACGACTTCATTTATTTTCTTATTGATTTATCGACATTATTAGACATTATTAGACGTTATAATAACAACACTCTATTGATTACTGTCCATGATACAGAGACACATGTTCGAGAACTATTCTATCGAGAACTAATGACGAGAACTATTCTCTTATTTTTCTCTTATTATTAAATTATTTTATTATTATTATTATTATTTTTATCTTTCTCCTTTCTCCCGTAGATATATATTATTATACGGAGATTTACGGAGTCTTCAAAGACGGTCCGGCTCCAGGATCACTGTTGCTGTGGTGTAGATCAGCTGATCTGTAGTAGTCTTCTACGTACATCTTCTAGTAGACCTTCTGAGGGTACTTCACGCATTCTTGGTCCAGCTTAGCTTATTTCTTATTTCTCAGGTCAGCTGCTCTTGTATTCAGCCTACTAGTCTCTCTTGTATTCAGCCTACTAATATATATGGGGCTTGGTACCCAATCTCGGAATGTGGGGATGATGATATCTCCCCCCTGACCTGTCGTCCTGGCTCCCCCTTGTCGTAGCAATCGTGTTGTACCTCATCAATCTCTAGTTGTGATAGCAGTTGTTTCTGGCCACAACCGGGATTCGAACCCCGGTCTCCCGTGTGAAAGGCGGCGATCTTACCACTACACTATCCAGCAACTATATAATATAATATATATATATATATATATTATAAGGGAGATTTACGGGAAAATAATACGGGAGGACGGCGGGAAAGAGAAGTAAAATACGGTAGTTTCCCGGCCAAAACGGGAGGCTCCAGTATCCCTTACATTTTAAGACAGGAAATATAAAATAATATAAATTATATAAAATATAATATAAATATAAATATAAATATATAAAATATATAAAATATATTTTTGGCCACAACCGGGATTCGAACCCCGGTCTCCCGTGTGAAAGGCGGCGATCTTACCACTACACTATCCAGCAACTATATAATATAAGGGAGATTTACGGGAAAATACTAATACGGGAGGACGGCGGGAAAGAGAAGTAAAATACGGTAGTTTCCCGGCCAAAACGGGAGGCTCCAGTATCCCTTACATTTTAAGACAGGAAATATAAAATAATATAAATTATATAAAATATAATATAAATATAAATATAAATATATAAAATATATAAAATATATTTTTGGCCACAACCGGGATTCGAACCCCGGTCTCCCGTGTGAAAGGCGGCGATCTTACCACTACACTATCCAGCAACTATATAATATAAGGGAGATTTACGGGAAAATACTAATACGGGAGGACGGCGGGAAAGAGAAGTAAAATACGGTAGTTTCCCGGCCAAAACGGGAGACTTGACAGCTATGGCTGTCTCTGGCCACACCCCCTACAGTCGGTCCGGCCCCTGTTCGCGTGTTCGCGAAAACGACTTCATTTATTTTCTTATTGATTTATCGACAGACTTTTTAGACGTTATAATAACAACACTCTATTGATCCCCCTCTTACTGTCCATGATACACAATGACGAGACACATGTTCACTAATGACGAGAACTATTCTATTTTTCATGCCGGGGGTCCTTCAAATCTTACATTTACAAATCTTGTTCTTGTTCTCTGCTTTCTCCTTTCTCGTTCCCGTAGATATATATTATTATACGGAGATTTACGGAGTCTTCAAAGACGGTCCGGCTCCAGCTCAAGGATCACTGTTGCTGTGGTGTAGATCAGCTGATCTGTAGTAGTCTTCTACGTACATCTTCTAGTAGACCTTCTGAGGGTACTTCACGCATTCTTGGTCGGAGGGTCCAGGTTTCCAGCTTAGCTTATTTCTTATTTCTCAGGTCAGCTGCTCTTGTTTGGGATGTGCTTGACCGGCGTATACGACAGCGTGTACCAGTTCCCACTAATATCCAACAACTTCGCACAGCCATTGAAGAGGAGTGGACCAACATTCCACAGGCCACAATTGACAATCTGATAAACTCTATGCGAAGAAGATGTGTTGCATTGCATGAGGCAAATGGTGGTCACACCAGATACTGACCGGTTCTGAGTCCCCAGACCCCCAATAAAGCAAAAAACTGCACATTCCAGGGTGGCCTTTTATTGTGGGCAGTATAAGGTACACCTGTGCACTACCCATGATGTCAGATCAGCATCTTGATGTGGCACACCTGTGAGGTGGGATGGATTATCTCAGCAAAGCAGAAGTGCTCACTATCACACATTTAGACTGATTTGTGAGAAATGTTTGAGAGAAATGGTAATATTGTGTATCTGGAATGAATTGTAGGTCTTTAAGTCCATCTCATGAAAAATGGGAGCAGAAACAAGAGTGTTGCGTTTATATTTTTGTTCAGTATAGAATAAGCCCAGATTTATGTTTATTCAGTGGAGATAAGTACAACCTCTAAAGATAGGCCTACACCCGTTTTGGCAGTGTCTCCGGATCCCATGACAAATAATGCCTTCAGTACATCCTCCTCAACCCACACTGAAAGCAGAAGTGCTATGGGCTTTGCAAACGGTTTGCCGACATCACTCCTATACGTCCAATGATGACATTCACACCGTCTCCAGGGTGATGTTCCCTGACTCGCAGGGTCACTTGTGGTAAAGATAAAACCGCTTTTCTTGCGCGATTTGGACTCGCTCCATATATTAAAAGGGAGCTTCGTTGTCATGTTTGACGTAAGTATGAACAGGACCATCAAAAGAAAACAACTGGATGTGCATGTCAGGTATTGGGTGAATTATGAGAATGGCTCTCGAGTGCAGTCCTGGTTCTGGGATCACAGTACATGAGCCACTCCACCGCTGAAGACTTACTGGAGAAGTTTAAGGTAAGCCATTCAATAACATTTAAACTCATTAACGAACCCATGATTTTTAAATATCCATGGTTTATCTTTACATGTGTTTAAATGGGAGAACCATATTTATTGGTAAGCATATTTTAAAGATTTTATTGCTGCTTCATGGCTTTTGCTGCAAAAAAAATAGTTCATTGAGGAAATAGAATGTTTAAGTGTTGTGTAGCAACATGTACAGCTGTTGTACAGGCAAAAACTCTGGCTCAGTCCAAAGGAGGTGGATATAGGAATGGCTGTCATCAAGGTGGGACTTCTGTGAATTCACTGGTATCTTTACATACAAATGTATCAAACAATTGTGAAGTAAAAAATATGTGAATAACATGGAGTTTGAGCTGGTTTGATATGTACAGCTGAGGTAGTGTTAACCTTGGGCTGAGTGTGCAGAAAGATTCTGGAAATTTGACAAACCATCTTTTTGTCAGAGACAGTCAGGAGCCAAAGGCAGTGGAAGTGACCTTGGTGTCCTTCAGATTAAAAAAAATTGCCAGATTGTGCTCTCAAAAATGTGCAAAAAGGCCTTGGATAAATGCCCTCTGAAGTACTCGATTGTACATGAGATGACGTGCTTGGACCCAAACAAAATGCACACCAGCCAGATAACTGCCAGCAGAAAAGGAGAAATCTCATGCAGAAGTTTGCGCAGGAGAATCGGTTGGCAGGCAGGATATCTGCTGGTAAATCATAGGATAAGAATAGGATAGTTCAGAATATTATTTTTAAATTATGCTTTTCTTTTTTCACATCTAACTGAATCAGGGACGGATTACAAACCGGGTTAGCGGGGCCGCTGCCCAGGGGCCCTTGGGGTGCAGGGGGCCCGTGGGCCCCAAGCCCAAAACAATTTGCAACGCTTATCAGCAATGTATTTTCGTTTGTCTATTTTAGAGGGCCTACATTCTTTGATCCTCTGCCTACAAGGTCCCCTGACCCTATAGGGAGGGTGTTTGGCTGCCAAGGGCCCTTGACTTGTGGTGGTTGTGGTGGTGGTGCAGGTGGTGGTGGTGGGGGGGGGCCTCGCGAACGTTTTACCCAGGGGCCCACACAACCCATAATCCGTCCCTGAACTGAATAGTGTTAACACGTAGATTTTAGCAGTATTTAGAAGACCGACTCTTGGTGTTTGAAAAGAAGCATCAGCCCAGTTATATTTTCTTTGATGAGCCTAGAGATATCTCAAGATTAAATTAAAATGATTGCACATTTATGGTATCATAGGAAAATTGGGTTATAAATCACTTTCCTATTCTACATGTGATTCTGTGTATTGACATTGTTGATCTGCATCTAATCTACTGTAATTAATGTAATTACAGGTGATGCAATATCCCAGCAGTCTGATAATCACCTGCACAATGAGGCAAAAGGCTTGGATTTTATATCCTTCATTCCTTCAGCACCATCCAAAGTTGATGTCTTTTTACATCAAAAAGTTAGTGGGCCTTATCCTGACCTCTGGATGTTCTGCAAGAACTTGCTGCTGCTGTCCTATGGGCAAGCCGAAGTGGAACGAATAGAGGTGGAGACCTGCAACTTATCAGAGGAAACAGTTGTTGCACAGAGGCTTATATGCGACCATGTCAGAGTGTGTGGGGGAGCAACCAAAGCGCCTCTGACCAAAGGTGAAAGATGAGCGAAAAGCAAAAAAGAAAACTTGAGGAACTCAAGAGGAAGAGAGTCTCACTGGAAAGTGTATGTGAGAGTTTACAAAAGGATGCTGAGCACATGGCAGAGGAAGCAGAGAGTGCTGCTGGAACCAAAAGGGCAACATTACTTACCAAGTCCAATACTCTGAGCCGACGAGCGAAGGAGGAGAAAGAGCAGTTGGTGGTCTTAAATGCAGATACTGAAGAATAGGCTACTGAACTGTGACTCCTAACACATCAAGAGTGAATCGGTGGAAACAAAAATATTTAGGTTCTTTGCATTTTTGGAGTATTTTACTTTCTGTGCCTGTTTGTACATTGTTCACAGCCATAATACTTTATAATTACAAGGTAGTTTTATGTTAGAGCTCTTGCTCCAATAAATATGTGCCTTGTAATTAACTAAATTCTAGGCTATTCAGTTTTTTTTGCCCTCGTGATGGTCGTGGGTTGTGAAAAAAGCCTTCTTCTTAGGGGTACCGCTGGGGCCAGCCGGGCGTATGTCGTGGCTTCAGTGAGTACTTATGTTTGTCATGCTGCCTGTGTACTTTATAGCGGCACAACATATTTCTGCAAATTGCATGCGTCAAATTGTCTGTCTCTCTTAAAAAATATGAAGTGTCACCAAAATTTTAAACGGGGAATCAATCTCAATGAAAAATATTCGTCAAGTAACGTTTCTAAAATAATATAGACATACTAATAATTATATATTAATAAATCGGATGAACGATGCATCCCAAATTGTATCCGCTGCGCACTTCTTAATCAGGGCAATCGCATCGTGGAGGTTTCTGCAGACGCCCAAAAAGACTTACTTAAGAAAACTGTTGCATGATAATTTGTACCATTTTCAAGGGTGGGGGGCGTGCAGTAGATGCCCCCTTTATTTTTGTGCTTCTGCCGTTCAAACCGAGCAGCACTGAGTTTGTCATGGCACCTGACGCCAAATCTACTGCTTAGCTGCTACAGACAGAACTATCTTCAAATCACCACTAGGGGGTGTCAATGCTGCAGCTTCGTTCTATGGTTGATCTTTTTCAAAGACAGTTTTTTTTCTCTCTCTCCACATAATCAACTTAACTGATTAGCGTGCTTTCATAGTAATGGTTTTTAATCCGTGTTAATCTTCTGAACAATGACTAGTAAAGGTTCTATGAGGTTGTCCTACTTACTATGGATTTTAAGTTTTTTATCAAGGTGTTAAAACGTACCACAGTTGCCAGTCCTGTGTTTTATGTCTAGCAATTTGTACAGTTTCTTCAGTATAAACACATGCCATGATCTGTGAGAATCTCCTCCAGAACTCTGCATTTCCTCAAGATCTTTTTGTAATATTGCATCATGGCACTGCTCAGAACAACACAGATGGTGCATAACAACACAAGGGAGTACAAGACAACATGGTGCAGAAACAGTGCGATACAAAGCAGGACAAAACTGGATGATACGTGGTCAGTGGTGGATAAAGTGCAGTAACAGCTGTACAGTGCAGCTGCCGTGGAAATGACTGTTACAGGGGATGCAAAAGCTGCAGGTTTGAATTGTTTGGCGAATGAAGCTGTTCATGAATCTGCTAGTCAGTGTTTGTGGATGGTGGTCAGAGTCCTGGATTATAGACTGAACCTTGTTACTGTGGCAGTTAAAGTACAGCTGGTCAATGGAGGGCAGTTCAGTGCGAATGATGTTCTTAACAGACTTCGCAATGTACTGCCTTCCTGTCATGTGGCTCCACCATACCATAGTACTACTGTAAGAACTAGGGATGTAACGATACATTCAACTCACCATTTGATACGATTCACGATTCTGAGTTCACGATACAATTTTCTCATTTTTTGCAGAATGAGCTGCAGACAAATATATTCAAAAATATTCTTATATTTATCTTTCTGAACTGTTGACACTGTTGTGAACAGTGCAACTGAATTTGAATAAAATACTGTTGAAAAAAATCCCAAATCAAAATAAGTAAATAAAAAAAAATAAATCAAATAAATAAGCTAAGGTTTGCATGTGCAGCTTTTTAGCGTGCTTTGCCCTTTTAATAATCTTCACTCAGCTCACGGTGGTGCCAGTGGACCTGTTTGTGTATGTTATCAGTCTATTACAATGTTTGCATGCAGTTTATGTCTTGTCTGTGCTTTTCTCGCTGTTTCCTCCTCGTTTGTGATTACCGGAAAGCTAATATGCTGCCACACCGCCAATTGAAGATCGGGCGGTGCGTCCATCCATCCATTTTCTGAAACCACTTAATCCCAACTGAGATCGCGGGGGAGACCGGAGCCTATCCCGGGAACAAGGGGCGCAGACAGGAACCAAGCCCAGGCAGTCACCTACACACCGCAGGTCGCACACACTCACACAACTACAGGGCCAATTTAGACTCACCAGTCAACCTATCCTGCATGCTTTTGGACCGTGGGAGGAACCTGGAGTCCCCGGCGAAAACGGGGAGAGCATGCGAACTCCACACAGAAAGGGCCCTGGACCGAAGCCAGCACTAACCACTGTGCCGTCCTCAGTTTCAAATTCATTCATCATCTCGCGTTCGCTCAAAACCAAAAACTGACGTACGATGTCGACGTGATACGCAGTGACATCTGACGTCAAACTCACATTGTGAAATCAAATGTAATATTACACCAGTTTTTCTGTTAAAGTACTGTGAAGTACTCCTACAATAGTGATTCATTTTCCACATCAGCCGGTTTAAATCTTCATGCATTTGCACCGATTTTTAACTGATTTGTGATTCATCATTACATGCCAGGGCCAGCAGCTCTGCATGGCTCGACCCTCATAAACATTCTCCACACATGCTGTTCAGGCAGTGGCCACAGAAATTCCCCCAGTGAACTTTATGCTTTCTGTCGGAGAGTATGCTGTGTTCTGGCCTTAAACCCTGCATACTACTTTGCAGACTTTGATCCTCTTAACAACAATTGGCATTTCTGGTGGCTGAATATCCATCCATCCGTCATCCAACTGCATGCTTAAAAGCTGTGAATAATAGTAATAATTCTTAAAATTGCAACTATCTAGAATTTCAGCCTAGTTACTCAGCTAAATTACTATTTAAACCTAGAATAATTTCTATAAGGGGCGGCATGGTGGTGCAGTGGTTAGCACTGTCGCCTCACACCTCTGGGACCCGGGTTCGTGTCTCCGCCTGGGTCACATGTGTGTGGAGTTTGCATGTTCTCCCCATGTCGTTGTGGGGTTTCCTCTGGGTACTCCGGTTTCCCCCCACAGTCCAAAAACATGCTGGGGCTAATTGGAGTTGCTGAATTGCCCGTAGGTGTGTGTGTGTGAGTGGATGGTGTGTGAGTGTGCCCTGCGATGGGCTGGCCCCCCATCCTGGGTTGTTCCCTGCCTCGTGCCCATTGATTCTGGGATAGGCTCCGGACCCCCCGCGACCCAATAGGATAAGCGGTTTGGAAAATGGATGGATGGATAATTTCTATATGTGTGATAGAATCAAAAAATATTTTGTTTTACATATAAATCTTCACAAGGTGTATTACACATGGTATTCCCCAGACACCGCCACCCCAACAGATGCTTTGTTTGTTAAGACAATAGCTCAGAAAGTGGTTGATCGATCTTTTGCAGCTTTTACCAAGGTTTGTACAAGCCAAAATTAAATTTTGAAACGGATCCCTGCCACACCCTGCCCTCCTGAACCTCCCGTTTCCTCCCTAGTGTGGTATAACGTGCCATGCCTGTTCCGCGTTTGTTTTACCTCTCCTTCCTGCCCTTGTGTTACTCATTTCAGGTGCCTCTAGTTTGCTCCCTGCTTAGCCTTGTATAAATGTGCTTCTCAGTCCTGCCTTTAATGTTGCTGCTGCTGTTTGCCTGTGTGTTCTTCCCTGCTTATGATTCCCCCGTGATCCAGTTGTGATCCAGTTGTCTTCATATCATGTATTCACATTCCTCAGCTGAGAGTGAACAAAGTTCTGTGGAAAGTATCTGACTACAGATAGACTTTCACCCAGTTCTCTGCGGGAGCTCTGATTACAGAGTGACTCCCCGACTACTTCTGAAGCCCTTCCTTAAGTATCCAGACCAGGTGATGGCATGTTTCTGAAGACTGACTAATTTCGGTCAATGGTTAATTTTAGGGGCATTGCTGACCTTGGTTCTCAAGTCCCCAGCCAATCAGATCACTTTAGGGGGTGGTTGTAATTCCCTTGTTCTACCATGAGAGAATCTCTCTCAGTTTGGTGGGTTGAGCCGAAGTTTCTGTATTTCTCTTAGGAAAAGCTATACTGCCTTAAATCTGAGAGTATAATACTCCTCGTCTCATGCCTATTCAAACGAGACCAAACATGCGTGTATTTGTCCCTAACATCTATGTGTGCTGAGTTATCCTGTTTATAGTGGAAAAGGTGTCTGTGTCTGGAGGCTGACAGCTGTTGTTGCTGTGGATTGATTGTGGAACTCTGGTCACTCCGGGGGTGAAAGGTCTTGCTTTTTCTGTGCTGCTCCAGTTATTCCTATCCAGTCTCTCAGGAGCCGGCAGGCCTTTGCCTTCCTTAAAAGGGGTGGTTTGACGAGTTGAGTCCAGTCTTGCCTGGGCCAGCGGAGCTCTGAAATAGACTGATGCAGGCTGATCAGAGTTGGGGCCTGCAGGACCTATAAGTTTTATGTCCTTACAGAATGTAAGTGGCATCATACTAAACTAGTGGTGTTCGAACTAGCATGGAAAGAGGCTATGGGTAGCTACAAAAAGGCTCTTAGTGCCGCCAAATCATCTAGTATCTATCAGAACTAATTGAAATAAACAAAAATAATCCTAGATTCCTATTTACTATGGTGTCCAAGCTGACTAATAACCAGACCACTGGTTATTTTCCAGTGACGACTTTATGAAACTTTTTGACCAAAAATATGCTCAATTAAACAGAACATTTTGAATATTGAATATTGGTTAACCAGTCAGAACTGATGTACTTAATTTTATCTTCAAATTCATCTACTTGTATGCTAGAACCTGTTCCATCAAAATTATTCAGCGATGCTCCCAGCATTGATTGAACCGCTACTAGCAATAGTTAAACTAAAACATATAATCATATTACCCCAATTTTATCTTCACTGCACTGGCTGCCAGTTAGATTTCGTGTTGACTACAAAACACTGCTCTTAACCTATAAAGCTGTAAATGGTCTTGCACCGCAGTATGTGAGTGACCTCATTTGCGTTCCGAATCATACACTTAGATGACGAGATGGAGGTATTCTATCCGTACCCAGAATAAAGAACATTACCTTTGGGGGAAGAGCATTTGCTCATAAAGCACCACAGCTATGGAATAAACTTCCTATTAGTGTTCGGAACTCAGACACAATCTCTGCTTTTAAGTCAAGGCTTAAGATGTACCTCTTTCGCCAGTCTTTTGGATAGTTAAATCTTCTTTTCTAAGGTGAATGGGAAATCTGGAGGTTCATAGTTATTTGAGATTGAAGGGGAAAGGGGGGATTGGTGCTGTCGTCCTGCCACTCTCGCCGATCACTTAAGCTGTGGATGGGAGGTGGCTTGACGCCAAAACCTCTGTAAACCCTCATGCCTGTGCTTCCTTCCAGGTCACTCTTTTAGGCAGGCTGTCATAGTTGCTTTAGTCCTGCCGGTTAGGTGTAGGGCAATAACTCTTCTCCATCTTCTCTTTTTCGAGCTGATACCGAGCCGACTACACCGTGTGAACCCGCACCTGGACTCCTGGATATAACTACATGAAACCAACTGGGACTTTATAACTATATGAACTCTAATGAATGTCAATGTAAATGCAGTTTCATGCTCCTTGGTCGCCCAGAGGAGGATGGGGTCCCCTTCTGAGTCTAGGTTCCACTCAAGGTTTCTTCCTGCTAGAGGGAGTTTCCTTGCCACTGTCGCCTCAGGCTTTTAAATATAAATATAAATATATAAAATATATAAAATATATTTTTGGCCACAACCGGGATTCGAACCCCGGTCTCCCGTGTGAAAGGCGGCGATCTTACCACTACACTATCCAGCAACTATATAATATAAGGGAGATTTACGGGAAAATACTAATACGGGAGGACGGCGGGAAAGAGAAGTAAAATACGGTAGTTTCCCGGCCAAAACGGGAGGCTCCAGTATCCCTTACATTTTAAGACAGGAAATATAAAATAATATAAATTATATAAAATATAATATAAATATAAATATAAATATATAAAATATATAAAATATATTTTTGGCCACAACCGGGATTCGAACCCCGGTCTCCCGTGTGAAAGGCGGCGATCTTACCACTACACTATCCAGCAACTATATAATATAAGGGAGATTTACGGGAAAATACTAATACGGGAGGACGGCGGGAAAGAGAAGTAAAATACGGTAGTTTCCCGGCCAAAACGGGAGACTTGACAGCTATGGCTGTCTCTGGCCACGCCCCCTACAGTCGGTCCGGCGTTATAACGTTATAATAGACGTTATAATAACAACACTCTATTGATTACTGTCCATGATACAGAGACACATGTTCGAGAACTATTCTATCGAGAACTAATGACGAGAACTATTCTCTTATTTTTCTCTTATTATTAAATTATTTTATTATTATTATTATTATTATTTTTATCTTTCTCCTTTCTCCCGTAGATATATATTATTATACGGAGATTTACGGAGTCTTCAAAGACGGTCCGGCTCCAGGATCACTGTTGCTGTGGTGTAGATCAGCTGATCTGTAGTAGTCTTCTACGTACATCTTCTAGTAGACCTTCTGAGGGTACTTCACGCATTCTTGGTCCAGCTTAGCTTATTTCTTATTTCTCAGGTCAGCTGCTCTTGTATTCAGCCTACTAATATATATGGGGCTTGGTACCCAATCTCGGAATGTGGGGATGATGATATCTCCCCCCTGACCTGTCGTCCTGGCTCCCCCTTGTCGTAGCAATCGTGTTGTACCTCATCAATCTCTAGTTGTGATAGCAGTTGTTTCTGGCCACAACCGGGATTCGAACCCCGGTCTCCCGTGTGAAAGGCGGCGATCTTACCACTACACTATCCAGCAACTATATAATATAATATATATATATATATATATTATAAGGGAGATTTACGGGAAAATACTAATACGGGAGGACGGCGGGAAAGAGAAGTAAAATACGGTAGTTTCCCGGCCAAAACGGGAGGCTCCAGTATCCCTTACATTTTAAGACAGGAAATATAAAATAATATAAATTATATAAAATATAATATAAATATAAATATAAATATATAAAATATATAAAATATATTTTTGGCCACAACCGGGATTCGAACCCCGGTCTCCCGTGTGAAAGGCGGCGATCTTACCACTACACTATCCAGCAACTATATAATATAATATATATATATATATATATTATAAGGGAGATTTACGGGAAAATAATACGGGAGGACGGCGGGAAAGAGAAGTAAAATACGGTAGTTTCCCGGCCAAAACGGGAGGCTCCAGTATCCCTTACATTTTAAGACAGGAAATATAAAATAATATAAATTATATAAAATATAATATAAATATAAATATAAATATATAAAATATATAAAATATATTTTTGGCCACAACCGGGATTCGAACCCCGGTCTCCCGTGTGAAAGGCGGCGATCTTACCACTACACTATCCAGCAACTATATAATATAAGGGAGATTTACGGGAAAATACTAATACGGGAGGACGGCGGGAAAGAGAAGTAAAATACGGTAGTTTCCCGGCCAAAACGGGAGGCTCCAGTATCCCTTACATTTTAAGACAGGAAATATAAAATAATATAAATTATATAAAATATAATATAAATATAAATATAAATATATAAAATATATAAAATATATTTTTGGCCACAACCGGGATTCGAACCCCGGTCTCCCGTGTGAAAGGCGGCGATCTTACCACTACACTATCCAGCAACTATATAATATAAGGGAGATTTACGGGAAAATACTAATACGGGAGGACGGCGGGAAAGAGAAGTAAAATACGGTAGTTTCCCGGCCAAAACGGGAGACTTGACAGCTATGGCTGTCTCTGGCCACACCCCCTACAGTCGGTCCGGCCCCTGTTCGCGTGTTCGCGAAAACGACTTCATTTATTTTCTTATTGATTTATCGACAGACTTTTTAGACGTTATAATAACAACACTCTATTGATCCCCCTCTTACTGTCCATGATACACAATGACGAGACACATGTTCACTAATGACGAGAACTATTCTATTTTTCATGCCGGGGGTCCTTCAAATCTTACATTTACAAATCTTGTTCTTGTTCTCTGCTTTCTCCTTTCTCGTTCCCGTAGATATATATTATTATACGGAGATTTACGGAGTCTTCAAAGACGGTCCGGCTCCAGCTCAAGGATCACTGTTGCTGTGGTGTAGATCAGCTGATCTGTAGTAGTCTTCTACGTACATCTTCTAGTAGACCTTCTGAGGGTACTTCACGCATTCTTGGTCGGAGGGTCCAGGTTTCCAGCTTAGCTTATTTCTTATTTCTCAGGTCAGCTGCTCTTGTTTGGGATGTGCTTGACCGGCGTATACGACAGCGTGTACCAGTTCCCACTAATATCCAACAACTTCGCACAGCCATTGAAGAGGAGTGGACCAACATTCCACAGGCCACAATTGACAATCTGATAAACTCTATGCGAAGAAGATGTGTTGCATTGCATGAGGCAAATGGTGGTCACACCAGATACTGACCGGTTCTGAGTCCCCAGACCCCCAATAAAGCAAAAAACTGCACATTCCAGGGTGGCCTTTTATTGTGGGCAGTATAAGGTACACCTGTGCACTACCCATGATGTCAGATCAGCATCTTGATGTGGCACACCTGTGAGGTGGGATGGATTATCTCAGCAAAGCAGAAGTGCTCACTATCACACATTTAGACTGATTTGTGAGAAATGTTTGAGAGAAATGGTAATATTGTGTATCTGGAATGAATTGTAGGTCTTTAAGTCCATCTCATGAAAAATGGGAGCAGAAACAAGAGTGTTGCGTTTATATTTTTGTTCAGTATAGAATAAGCCCAGATTTATGTTTATTCAGTGGAGATAAGTACAACCTCTAAAGATAGGCCTACACCCGTTTTGGCAGTGTCTCCGGATCCCATGACAAATAATGCCTTCAGTACATCCTCCTCAACCCACACTGAAAGCAGAAGTGCTATGGGCTTTGCAAACGGTTTGCCGACATCACTCCTATACGTCCAATGATGACATTCACACCGTCTCCAGGGTGATGTTCCCTGACTCGCAGGGTCACTTGTGGTAAAGATAAAACCGCTTTTCTTGCGCGATTTGGACTCGCTCCATATATTAAAAGGGAGCTTCGTTGTCATGTTTGACGTAAGTATGAACAGGACCATCAAAAGAAAACAACTGGATGTGCATGTCAGGTATTGGGTGAATTATGAGAATGGCTCTCGAGTGCAGTCCTGGTTCTGGGATCACAGTACATGAGCCACTCCACCGCTGAAGACTTACTGGAGAAGTTTAAGGTAAGCCATTCAATAACATTTAAACTCATTAACGAACCCATGATTTTTAAATATCCATGGTTTATCTTTACATGTGTTTAAATGGGAGAACCATATTT
This sequence comes from Brienomyrus brachyistius, assembly GCF_023856365.1. NCBI lineage: Eukaryota > Metazoa > Chordata > Actinopteri > Osteoglossiformes > Mormyridae > Brienomyrus > Brienomyrus brachyistius. The sequence continues at coordinate 31,244 of NW_026042790.1, forward strand.
ATTGGTAAGCATATTTTAAAGATTTTATTGCTGCTTCATGGCTTTTGCTGCAAAAAAAATAGTTCATTGAGGAAATAGAATGTTTAAGTGTTGTGTAGCAACATGTACAGCTGTTGTACAGGCAAAAACTCTGGCTCAGTCCAAAGGAGGTGGATATAGGAATGGCTGTCATCAAGGTGGGACTTCTGTGAATTCACTGGTATCTTTACATACAAATGTATCAAACAATTGTGAAGTAAAAAATATGTGAATAACATGGAGTTTGAGCTGGTTTGATATGTACAGCTGAGGTAGTGTTAACCTTGGGCTGAGTGTGCAGAAAGATTCTGGAAATTTGACAAACCATCTTTTTGTCAGAGACAGTCAGGAGCCAAAGGCAGTGGAAGTGACCTTGGTGTCCTTCAGATTAAAAAAAATTGCCAGATTGTGCTCTCAAAAATGTGCAAAAAGGCCTTGGATAAATGCCCTCTGAAGTACTCGATTGTACATGAGATGACGTGCTTGGACCCAAACAAAATGCACACCAGCCAGATAACTGCCAGCAGAAAAGGAGAAATCTCATGCAGAAGTTTGCGCAGGAGAATCGGTTGGCAGGCAGGATATCTGCTGGTAAATCATAGGATAAGAATAGGATAGTTCAGAATATTATTTTTAAATTATGCTTTTCTTTTTTCACATCTAACTGAATCAGGGACGGATTACAAACCGGGTTAGCGGGGCCGCTGCCCAGGGGCCCTTGGGGTGCAGGGGGCCCGTGGGCCCCAAGCCCAAAACAATTTGCAACGCTTATCAGCAATGTATTTTCGTTTGTCTATTTTAGAGGGCCTACATTCTTTGATCCTCTGCCTACAAGGTCCCCTGACCCTATAGGGAGGGTGTTTGGCTGCCAAGGGCCCTTGACTTGTGGTGGTTGTGGTGGTGGTGCAGGTGGTGGTGGTGGGGGGGGGCCTCGCGAACGTTTTACCCAGGGGCCCACACAACCCATAATCCGTCCCTGAACTGAATAGTGTTAACACGTAGATTTTAGCAGTATTTAGAAGACCGACTCTTGGTGTTTGAAAAGAAGCATCAGCCCAGTTATATTTTCTTTGATGAGCCTAGAGATATCTCAAGATTAAATTAAAATGATTGCACATTTATGGTATCATAGGAAAATTGGGTTATAAATCACTTTCCTATTCTACATGTGATTCTGTGTATTGACATTGTTGATCTGCATCTAATCTACTGTAATTAATGTAATTACAGGTGATGCAATATCCCAGCAGTCTGATAATCACCTGCACAATGAGGCAAAAGGCTTGGATTTTATATCCTTCATTCCTTCAGCACCATCCAAAGTTGATGTCTTTTTACATCAAAAAGTTAGTGGGCCTTATCCTGACCTCTGGATGTTCTGCAAGAACTTGCTGCTGCTGTCCTATGGGCAAGCCGAAGTGGAACGAATAGAGGTGGAGACCTGCAACTTATCAGAGGAAACAGTTGTTGCACAGAGGCTTATATGCGACCATGTCAGAGTGTGTGGGGGAGCAACCAAAGCGCCTCTGACCAAAGGTGAAAGATGAGCGAAAAGCAAAAAAGAAAACTTGAGGAACTCAAGAGGAAGAGAGTCTCACTGGAAAGTGTATGTGAGAGTTTACAAAAGGATGCTGAGCACATGGCAGAGGAAGCAGAGAGTGCTGCTGGAACCAAAAGGGCAACATTACTTACCAAGTCCAATACTCTGAGCCGACGAGCGAAGGAGGAGAAAGAGCAGTTGGTGGTCTTAAATGCAGATACTGAAGAATAGGCTACTGAACTGTGACTCCTAACACATCAAGAGTGAATCGGTGGAAACAAAAATATTTAGGTTCTTTGCATTTTTGGAGTATTTTACTTTCTGTGCCTGTTTGTACATTGTTCACAGCCATAATACTTTATAATTACAAGGTAGTTTTATGTTAGAGCTCTTGCTCCAATAAATATGTGCCTTGTAATTAACTAAATTCTAGGCTATTCAGTTTTTTTTGCCCTCGTGATGGTCGTGGGTTGTGAAAAAAGCCTTCTTCTTAGGGGTACCGCTGGGGCCAGCCGGGCGTATGTCGTGGCTTCAGTGAGTACTTATGTTTGTCATGCTGCCTGTGTACTTTATAGCGGCACAACATATTTCTGCAAATTGCATGCGTCAAATTGTCTGTCTCTCTTAAAAAATATGAAGTGTCACCAAAATTTTAAACGGGGAATCAATCTCAATGAAAAATATTCGTCAAGTAACGTTTCTAAAATAATATAGACATACTAATAATTATATATTAATAAATCGGATGAACGATGCATCCCAAATTGTATCCGCTGCGCACTTCTTAATCAGGGCAATCGCATCGTGGAGGTTTCTGCAGACGCCCAAAAAGACTTACTTAAGAAAACTGTTGCATGATAATTTGTACCATTTTCAAGGGTGGGGGGCGTGCAGTAGATGCCCCCTTTATTTTTGTGCTTCTGCCGTTCAAACCGAGCAGCACTGAGTTTGTCATGGCACCTGACGCCAAATCTACTGCTTAGCTGCTACAGACAGAACTATCTTCAAATCACCACTAGGGGGTGTCAATGCTGCAGCTTCGTTCTATGGTTGATCTTTTTCAAAGACAGTTTTTTTTCTCTCTCTCCACATAATCAACTTAACTGATTAGCGTGCTTTCATAGTAATGGTTTTTAATCCGTGTTAATCTTCTGAACAATGACTAGTAAAGGTTCTATGAGGTTGTCCTACTTACTATGGATTTTAAGTTTTTTATCAAGGTGTTAAAACGTACCACAGTTGCCAGTCCTGTGTTTTATGTCTAGCAATTTGTACAGTTTCTTCAGTATAAACACATGCCATGATCTGTGAGAATCTCCTCCAGAACTCTGCATTTCCTCAAGATCTTTTTGTAATATTGCATCATGGCACTGCTCAGAACAACACAGATGGTGCATAACAACACAAGGGAGTACAAGACAACATGGTGCAGAAACAGTGCGATACAAAGCAGGACAAAACTGGATGATACGTGGTCAGTGGTGGATAAAGTGCAGTAACAGCTGTACAGTGCAGCTGCCGTGGAAATGACTGTTACAGGGGATGCAAAAGCTGCAGGTTTGAATTGTTTGGCGAATGAAGCTGTTCATGAATCTGCTAGTCAGTGTTTGTGGATGGTGGTCAGAGTCCTGGATTATAGACTGAACCTTGTTACTGTGGCAGTTAAAGTACAGCTGGTCAATGGAGGGCAGTTCAGTGCGAATGATGTTCTTAACAGACTTCGCAATGTACTGCCTTCCTGTCATGTGGCTCCACCATACCATAGTACTACTGTAAGAACTAGGGATGTAACGATACATTCAACTCACCATTTGATACGATTCACGATTCTGAGTTCACGATACAATTTTCTCATTTTTTGCAGAATGAGCTGCAGACAAATATATTCAAAAATATTCTTATATTTATCTTTCTGAACTGTTGACACTGTTGTGAACAGTGCAACTGAATTTGAATAAAATACTGTTGAAAAAAATCCCAAATCAAAATAAGTAAATAAAAAAAAATAAATCAAATAAATAAGCTAAGGTTTGCATGTGCAGCTTTTTAGCGTGCTTTGCCCTTTTAATAATCTTCACTCAGCTCACGGTGGTGCCAGTGGACCTGTTTGTGTATGTTATCAGTCTATTACAATGTTTGCATGCAGTTTATGTCTTGTCTGTGCTTTTCTCGCTGTTTCCTCCTCGTTTGTGATTACCGGAAAGCTAATATGCTGCCACACCGCCAATTGAAGATCGGGCGGTGCGTCCATCCATCCATTTTCTGAAACCACTTAATCCCAACTGAGATCGCGGGGGAGACCGGAGCCTATCCCGGGAACAAGGGGCGCAGACAGGAACCAAGCCCAGGCAGTCACCTACACACCGCAGGTCGCACACACTCACACAACTACAGGGCCAATTTAGACTCACCAGTCAACCTATCCTGCATGCTTTTGGACCGTGGGAGGAACCTGGAGTCCCCGGCGAAAACGGGGAGAGCATGCGAACTCCACACAGAAAGGGCCCTGGACCGAAGCCAGCACTAACCACTGTGCCGTCCTCAGTTTCAAATTCATTCATCATCTCGCGTTCGCTCAAAACCAAAAACTGACGTACGATGTCGACGTGATACGCAGTGACATCTGACGTCAAACTCACATTGTGAAATCAAATGTAATATTACACCAGTTTTTCTGTTAAAGTACTGTGAAGTACTCCTACAATAGTGATTCATTTTCCACATCAGCCGGTTTAAATCTTCATGCATTTGCACCGATTTTTAACTGATTTGTGATTCATCATTACATGCCAGGGCCAGCAGCTCTGCATGGCTCGACCCTCATAAACATTCTCCACACATGCTGTTCAGGCAGTGGCCACAGAAATTCCCCCAGTGAACTTTATGCTTTCTGTCGGAGAGTATGCTGTGTTCTGGCCTTAAACCCTGCATACTACTTTGCAGACTTTGATCCTCTTAACAACAATTGGCATTTCTGGTGGCTGAATATCCATCCATCCGTCATCCAACTGCATGCTTAAAAGCTGTGAATAATAGTAATAATTCTTAAAATTGCAACTATCTAGAATTTCAGCCTAGTTACTCAGCTAAATTACTATTTAAACCTAGAATAATTTCTATAAGGGGCGGCATGGTGGTGCAGTGGTTAGCACTGTCGCCTCACACCTCTGGGACCCGGGTTCGTGTCTCCGCCTGGGTCACATGTGTGTGGAGTTTGCATGTTCTCCCCATGTCGTTGTGGGGTTTCCTCTGGGTACTCCGGTTTCCCCCCACAGTCCAAAAACATGCTGGGGCTAATTGGAGTTGCTGAATTGCCCGTAGGTGTGTGTGTGTGAGTGGATGGTGTGTGAGTGTGCCCTGCGATGGGCTGGCCCCCCATCCTGGGTTGTTCCCTGCCTCGTGCCCATTGATTCTGGGATAGGCTCCGGACCCCCCGCGACCCAATAGGATAAGCGGTTTGGAAAATGGATGGATGGATAATTTCTATATGTGTGATAGAATCAAAAAATATTTTGTTTTACATATAAATCTTCACAAGGTGTATTACACATGGTATTCCCCAGACACCGCCACCCCAACAGATGCTTTGTTTGTTAAGACAATAGCTCAGAAAGTGGTTGATCGATCTTTTGCAGCTTTTACCAAGGTTTGTACAAGCCAAAATTAAATTTTGAAACGGATCCCTGCCACACCCTGCCCTCCTGAACCTCCCGTTTCCTCCCTAGTGTGGTATAACGTGCCATGCCTGTTCCGCGTTTGTTTTACCTCTCCTTCCTGCCCTTGTGTTACTCATTTCAGGTGCCTCTAGTTTGCTCCCTGCTTAGCCTTGTATAAATGTGCTTCTCAGTCCTGCCTTTAATGTTGCTGCTGCTGTTTGCCTGTGTGTTCTTCCCTGCTTATGATTCCCCCGTGATCCAGTTGTGATCCAGTTGTCTTCATATCATGTATTCACATTCCTCAGCTGAGAGTGAACAAAGTTCTGTGGAAAGTATCTGACTACAGATAGACTTTCACCCAGTTCTCTGCGGGAGCTCTGATTACAGAGTGACTCCCCGACTACTTCTGAAGCCCTTCCTTAAGTATCCAGACCAGGTGATGGCATGTTTCTGAAGACTGACTAATTTCGGTCAATGGTTAATTTTAGGGGCATTGCTGACCTTGGTTCTCAAGTCCCCAGCCAATCAGATCACTTTAGGGGGTGGTTGTAATTCCCTTGTTCTACCATGAGAGAATCTCTCTCAGTTTGGTGGGTTGAGCCGAAGTTTCTGTATTTCTCTTAGGAAAAGCTATACTGCCTTAAATCTGAGAGTATAATACTCCTCGTCTCATGCCTATTCAAACGAGACCAAACATGCGTGTATTTGTCCCTAACATCTATGTGTGCTGAGTTATCCTGTTTATAGTGGAAAAGGTGTCTGTGTCTGGAGGCTGACAGCTGTTGTTGCTGTGGATTGATTGTGGAACTCTGGTCACTCCGGGGGTGAAAGGTCTTGCTTTTTCTGTGCTGCTCCAGTTATTCCTATCCAGTCTCTCAGGAGCCGGCAGGCCTTTGCCTTCCTTAAAAGGGGTGGTTTGACGAGTTGAGTCCAGTCTTGCCTGGGCCAGCGGAGCTCTGAAATAGACTGATGCAGGCTGATCAGAGTTGGGGCCTGCAGGACCTATAAGTTTTATGTCCTTACAGAATGTAAGTGGCATCATACTAAACTAGTGGTGTTCGAACTAGCATGGAAAGAGGCTATGGGTAGCTACAAAAAGGCTCTTAGTGCCGCCAAATCATCTAGTATCTATCAGAACTAATTGAAATAAACAAAAATAATCCTAGATTCCTATTTACTATGGTGTCCAAGCTGACTAATAACCAGACCACTGGTTATTTTCCAGTGACGACTTTATGAAACTTTTTGACCAAAAATATGCTCAATTAAACAGAACATTTTGAATATTGAATATTGGTTAACCAGTCAGAACTGATGTACTTAATTTTATCTTCAAATTCATCTACTTGTATGCTAGAACCTGTTCCATCAAAATTATTCAGCGATGCTCCCAGCATTGATTGAACCGCTACTAGCAATAGTTAAACTAAAACATATAATCATATTACCCCAATTTTATCTTCACTGCACTGGCTGCCAGTTAGATTTCGTGTTGACTACAAAACACTGCTCTTAACCTATAAAGCTGTAAATGGTCTTGCACCGCAGTATGTGAGTGACCTCATTTGCGTTCCGAATCATACACTTAGATGACGAGATGGAGGTATTCTATCCGTACCCAGAATAAAGAACATTACCTTTGGGGGAAGAGCATTTGCTCATAAAGCACCACAGCTATGGAATAAACTTCCTATTAGTGTTCGGAACTCAGACACAATCTCTGCTTTTAAGTCAAGGCTTAAGATGTACCTCTTTCGCCAGTCTTTTGGATAGTTAAATCTTCTTTTCTAAGGTGAATGGGAAATCTGGAGGTTCATAGTTATTTGAGATTGAAGGGGAAAGGGGGGATTGGTGCTGTCGTCCTGCCACTCTCGCCGATCACTTAAGCTGTGGATGGGAGGTGGCTTGACGCCAAAACCTCTGTAAACCCTCATGCCTGTGCTTCCTTCCAGGTCACTCTTTTAGGCAGGCTGTCATAGTTGCTTTAGTCCTGCCGGTTAGGTGTAGGGCAATAACTCTTCTCCATCTTCTCTTTTTCGAGCTGATACCGAGCCGACTACACCGTGTGAACCCGCACCTGGACTCCTGGATATAACTACATGAAACCAACTGGGACTTTATAACTATATGAACTCTAATGAATGTCAATGTAAATGCAGTTTCATGCTCCTTGGTCGCCCAGAGGAGGATGGGGTCCCCTTCTGAGTCTAGGTTCCACTCAAGGTTTCTTCCTGCTAGAGGGAGTTTCCTTGCCACTGTCGCCTCAGGCTTTTAAATATAAATATAAATATATAAAATATATAAAATATATTTTTGGCCACAACCGGGATTCGAACCCCGGTCTCCCGTGTGAAAGGCGGCGATCTTACCACTACACTATCCAGCAACTATATAATATAAGGGAGATTTACGGGAAAATACTAATACGGGAGGACGGCGGGAAAGAGAAGTAAAATACGGTAGTTTCCCGGCCAAAACGGGAGGCTCCAGTATCCCTTACATTTTAAGACAGGAAATATAAAATAATATAAATTATATAAAATATAATATAAATATAAATATAAATATATAAAATATATAAAATATATTTTTGGCCACAACCGGGATTCGAACCCCGGTCTCCCGTGTGAAAGGCGGCGATCTTACCACTACACTATCCAGCAACTATATAATATAAGGGAGATTTACGGGAAAATACTAATACGGGAGGACGGCGGGAAAGAGAAGTAAAATACGGTAGTTTCCCGGCCAAAACGGGAGGCTCCAGTATCCCTTACATTTTAAGACAGGAAATATAAAATAATATAAATTATATAAAATATAATATAAATATAAATATAAATATATAAAATATATTTTTGGCCACAACCGGGATTCGAACCCCGGTCTCCCGTGTGAAAGGCGGCGATCTTACCACTACACTATCCAGCAACTATATAATATAAGGGAGATTTACGGGAAAATACTAATACGGGAGGACGGCGGGAAAGAGAAGTAAAATACGGTAGTTTCCCGGCCAAAACGGGAGACTTGACAGCTATGGCTGTCTCTGGCCACGCCCCCTACAGTCGGTCCGGCCCCTGTTCGCGTGTTCGCGAAAACGACTTCATTTATTTTCTTATTGATTTATCGACAGACTTTTTAGACGTTATAATAACAACACTCTATTGATCCCCCTCTTACTGTCCATGATACACAATGACGAGACACATGTTCACTAATGACGAGAACTATTCTATTTTTCATGCCGGGGGTCCTTCAAATCTTACATTTACAAATCTTGTTCTTGTTCTCTGCTTTCTCCTTTCTCGTTCCCGTAGATATATATTATTATACGGAGATTTACGGAGTCTTCAAAGACGGTCCGGCTCCAGCTCAAGGATCACTGTTGCTGTGGTGTAGATCAGCTGATCTGTAGTAGTCTTCTACGTACATCTTCTAGTAGACCTTCTGAGGGTACTTCACGCATTCTTGGTCGGAGGGTCCAGGTTTCCAGCTTAGCTTATTTCTTATTTCTCAGGTCAGCTGCTCTTGTTTGGGATGTGCTTGACCGGCGTATACGACAGCGTGTACCAGTTCCCACTAATATCCAACAACTTCGCACAGCCATTGAAGAGGAGTGGACCAACATTCCACAGGCCACAATTGACAATCTGATAAACTCTATGCGAAGAAGATGTGTTGCATTGCATGAGGCAAATGGTGGTCACACCAGATACTGACCGGTTCTGAGTCCCCAGACCCCCAATAAAGCAAAAAACTGCACATTCCAGGGTGGCCTTTTATTGTGGGCAGTATAAGGTACACCTGTGCACTACCCATGATGTCAGATCAGCATCTTGATGTGGCACACCTGTGAGGTGGGATGGATTATCTCAGCAAAGCAGAAGTGCTCACTATCACACATTTAGACTGATTTGTGAGAAATGTTTGAGAGAAATGGTAATATTGTGTATCTGGAATGAATTGTAGGTCTTTAAGTCCATCTCATGAAAAATGGGAGCAGAAACAAGAGTGTTGCGTTTATATTTTTGTTCAGTATAGAATAAGCCCAGATTTATGTTTATTCAGTGGAGATAAGTACAACCTCTAAAGATAGGCCTACACCCGTTTTGGCAGTGTCTCCGGATCCCATGACAAATAATGCCTTCAGTACATCCTCCTCAACCCACACTGAAAGCAGAAGTGCTATGGGCTTTGCAAACGGTTTGCCGACATCACTCCTATACGTCCAATGATGACATTCACACCGTCTCCAGGGTGATGTTCCCTGACTCGCAGGGTCACTTGTGGTAAAGATAAAACCGCTTTTCTTGCGCGATTTGGACTCGCTCCATATATTAAAAGGGAGCTTCGTTGTCATGTTTGACGTAAGTATGAACAGGACCATCAAAAGAAAACAACTGGATGTGCATGTCAGGTATTGGGTGAATTATGAGAATGGCTCTCGAGTGCAGTCCTGGTTCTGGGATCACAGTACATGAGCCACTCCACCGCTGAAGACTTACTGGAGAAGTTTAAGGTAAGCCATTCAATAACATTTAAACTCATTAACGAACCCATGATTTTTAAATATCCATGGTTTATCTTTACATGTGTTTAAATGGGAGAACCATATTTATTGGTAAGCATATTTTAAAGATTTTATTGCTGCTTCATGGCTTTTGCTGCAAAAAAAATAGTTCATTGAGGAAATAGAATGTTTAAGTGTTGTGTAGCAACATGTACAGCTGTTGTACAGGCAAAAACTCTGGCTCAGTCCAAAGGAGGTGGATATAGGAATGGCTGTCATCAAGGTGGGACTTCTGTGAATTCACTGGTATCTTTACATACAAATGTATCAAACAATTGTGAAGTAAAAAATATGTGAATAACATGGAGTTTGAGCTGGTTTGATATGTACAGCTGAGGTAGTGTTAACCTTGGGCTGAGTGTGCAGAAAGATTCTGGAAATTTGACAAACCATCTTTTTGTCAGAGACAGTCAGGAGCCAAAGGCAGTGGAAGTGACCTTGGTGTCCTTCAGATTAAAAAAAATTGCCAGATTGTGCTCTCAAAAATGTGCAAAAAGGCCTTGGATAAATGCCCTCTGAAGTACTCGATTGTACATGAGATGACGTGCTTGGACCCAAACAAAATGCACACCAGCCAGATAACTGCCAGCAGAAAAGGAGAAATCTCATGCAGAAGTTTGCGCAGGAGAATCGGTTGGCAGGCAGGATATCTGCTGGTAAATCATAGGATAAGAATAGGATAGTTCAGAATATTATTTTTAAATTATGCTTTTCTTTTTTCACATCTAACTGAATCAGGGACGGATTACAAACCGGGTTAGCGGGGCCGCTGCCCAGGGGCCCTTGGGGTGCAGGGGGCCCGTGGGCCCCAAGCCCAAAACAATTTGCAACGCTTATCAGCAATGTATTTTCGTTTGTCTATTTTAGAGGGCCTACATTCTTTGATCCTCTGCCTACAAGGTCCCCTGACCCTATAGGGAGGGTGTTTGGCTGCCAAGGGCCCTTGACTTGTGGTGGTTGTGGTGGTGGTGCAGGTGGTGGTGGTGGGGGGGGGCCTCGCGAACGTTTTACCCAGGGGCCCACACAACCCATAATCCGTCCCTGAACTGAATAGTGTTAACACGTAGATTTTAGCAGTATTTAGAAGACCGACTCTTGGTGTTTGAAAAGAAGCATCAGCCCAGTTATATTTTCTTTGATGAGCCTAGAGATATCTCAAGATTAAATTAAAATGATTGCACATTTATGGTATCATAGGAAAATTGGGTTATAAATCACTTTCCTATTCTACATGTGATTCTGTGTATTGACATTGTTGATCTGCATCTAATCTACTGTAATTAATGTAATTACAGGTGATGCAATATCCCAGCAGTCTGATAATCACCTGCACAATGAGGCAAAAGGCTTGGATTTTATATCCTTCATTCCTTCAGCACCATCCAAAGTTGATGTCTTTTTACATCAAAAAGTTAGTGGGCCTTATCCTGACCTCTGGATGTTCTGCAAGAACTTGCTGCTGCTGTCCTATGGGCAAGCCGAAGTGGAACGAATAGAGGTGGAGACCTGCAACTTATCAGAGGAAACAGTTGTTGCACAGAGGCTTATATGCGACCATGTCAGAGTGTGTGGGGGAGCAACCAAAGCGCCTCTGACCAAAGGTGAAAGATGAGCGAAAAGCAAAAAAGAAAACTTGAGGAACTCAAGAGGAAGAGAGTCTCACTGGAAAGTGTATGTGAGAGTTTACAAAAGGATGCTGAGCACATGGCAGAGGAAGCAGAGAGTGCTGCTGGAACCAAAAGGGCAACATTACTTACCAAGTCCAATACTCTGAGCCGACGAGCGAAGGAGGAGAAAGAGCAGTTGGTGGTCTTAAATGCAGATACTGAAGAATAGGCTACTGAACTGTGACTCCTAACACATCAAGAGTGAATCGGTGGAAACAAAAATATTTAGGTTCTTTGCATTTTTGGAGTATTTTACTTTCTGTGCCTGTTTGTACATTGTTCACAGCCATAATACTTTATAATTACAAGGTAGTTTTATGTTAGAGCTCTTGCTCCAATAAATATGTGCCTTGTAATTAACTAAATTCTAGGCTATTCAGTTTTTTTTGCCCTCGTGATGGTCGTGGGTTGTGAAAAAAGCCTTCTTCTTAGGGGTACCGCTGGGGCCAGCCGGGCGTATGTCGTGGCTTCAGTGAGTACTTATGTTTGTCATGCTGCCTGTGTACTTTATAGCGGCACAACATATTTCTGCAAATTGCATGCGTCAAATTGTCTGTCTCTCTTAAAAAATATGAAGTGTCACCAAAATTTTAAACGGGGAATCAATCTCAATGAAAAATATTCGTCAAGTAACGTTTCTAAAATAATATAGACATACTAATAATTATATATTAATAAATCGGATGAACGATGCATCCCAAATTGTATCCGCTGCGCACTTCTTAATCAGGGCAATCGCATCGTGGAGGTTTCTGCAGACGCCCAAAAAGACTTACTTAAGAAAACTGTTGCATGATAATTTGTACCATTTTCAAGGGTGGGGGGCGTGCAGTAGATGCCCCCTTTATTTTTGTGCTTCTGCCGTTCAAACCGAGCAGCACTGAGTTTGTCATGGCACCTGACGCCAAATCTACTGCTTAGCTGCTACAGACAGAACTATCTTCAAATCACCACTAGGGGGTGTCAATGCTGCAGCTTCGTTCTATGGTTGATCTTTTTCAAAGACAGTTTTTTTTCTCTCTCTCCACATAATCAACTTAACATAATCAACTTAACTGATTAGCGTGCTTTCATAGTAATGGTTTTTAATCCGTGTTAATCTTCTGAACAATGACTAGTAAAGGTTCTATGAGGTTGTCCTACTTACTATGGATTTTAAGTTTTTTATCAAGGTGTTAAAACGTACCACAGTTGCCAGTCCTGTGTTTTATGTCTAGCAATTTGTACAGTTTCTTCAGTATAAACACATGCCATGATCTGTGAGAATCTCCTCAGAACTCTGCATTTCCTCAGATCTTTTTGTAATATTGCATCATGGCACTGCTCAGAACAACACAGATGGTGCATAACAACACAAGGGAGTACAAGACAACATGGTGCAGAAACAGTGCGATACAAAGCAGGACAAAACTGGATGATACGTGGTCAGTGGTGGATAAAGTGCAGTAACAGCTGTACAGTGCAGCTGCCGTGGAAATGACTGTTACAGGGGATGCAAAAGCTGCAGGTTTGAATTGTTTGGCGAATGAAGCTGTTCATGAATCTGCTAGTCAGTGTTTGTGGATGGTGGTCAGAGTCCTGGATTATAGACTGAACCTTGTTACTGTGGCAGTTAAAGTACAGCTGGTCAATGGAGGGCAGTTCAGTGCGAATGATGTTCTTAACAGACTTCGCAATGTACTGCCTTCCTGTCATGTGGCTCCACCATACCATAGTACTACTGTAAGAACTAGGGATGTAACGATACATTCAACTCACCATTTGATACGATTCACGATTCTGAGTTCACGATACAATTTTCTCATTTTTTGCAGAATGAGCTGCAGACAAATATATTCAAAAATATTCTTATATTTATCTTTCTGAACTGTTGACACTGTTGTGAACAGTGCAACTGAATTTGAATAAAATACTGTTGAAAAAAATCCCAAATCAAAATAAGTAAATAAAAAAAATAAATCAAATAAATAAGCTAAGGTTTGCATGTGCAGCTTTTTAGCGTGCTTTGCCCTTTTAATAATCTTCACTCAGCTCACGGTGGTGCCAGTGGACCTGTTTGTGTATGTTATCAGTCTATTACAATGTTTGCATGCAGTTTATGTCTTGTCTGTGCTTTTCTCGCTGTTTCCTCCTCGTTTGTGATTACCGGAAAGCTAATATGCTGCCACACCGCCATTGAAGATCGGGCGGTGCGTCCATCCATCCATTTTCTGAAACCACTTAATCCCAACTGAGATCGCGGGGGAGACCGGAGCCTATCCCGGGGAACAAGGGGCGCAGACAGGAACCAAGCCCAGGCAGTCACCTACACACCGCAGGTCGCACACACTCACACAACTACAGGGCCAATTTAGACTCACCAGTCAACCTATCCTGCATGCTTTTGGACCGTGGGAGGAACCTGGAGTCCCCGGCGAAAACGGGGAGAGCATGCGAACTCCACACAGAAAGGGCCCTGGACCGAAGCCAGCACTAACCACTGTGCCGTCCTCAGTTTCAAATTCATTCATCATCTCGCGTTCGCTCAAAACCAAAAACTGACGTACGATGTCGACGTGATACGCAGTGACATCTGACGTCAAACTCACATTGTGAAATCAAATGTAATATTACACCAGTTTTTCTGTTAAAGTACTGTGAAGTACTCCTACAATAGTGATTCATTTTCCACATCAGCCGGTTTAAATCTTCATGCATTTGCACCGATTTTTAACTGATTTGTGATTCATCATTACATGCCAGGGCCAGCAGCTCTGCATGGCTCGACCCTCATAAACATTCTCCACACATGCTGTTCAGGCAGTGGCCACAGAAATTCCCCCAGTGAACTTTATGCTTTCTGTCGGAGAGTATGCTGTGTTCTGGCCTTAAACCCTGCATACTACTTTGCAGACTTTGATCCTCTTAACAACAATTGGCATTTCTGGTGGCTGAATATCCATCCATCCGTCATCCAACTGCATGCTTAAAAGCTGTGAATAATAGTAATAATTCTTAAATTGCAACTATCTAGAATTTCAGCCTAGTTACTCAGCTAAATTACTATTTAAACCTAGAATAATTTCTATAAGGGGCGGCATGGTGGTGCAGTGGTTAGCACTGTCGCCTCACACCTCTGGGACCCGGGTTCGTGTCTCCGCCTGGGTCACATGTGTGTGGAGTTTGCATGTTCTCCCCATGTCGTTGTGGGGTTTCCTCTGGGTACTCCGGTTTCCCCCCACAGTCCAAAACCATGCTGGGGCTAATTGGAGTTGCTGAATTGCCCGTAGGTGTGTGGTGTGTGAGTGGATGGTGTGTGAGTGTGCCCTGCGATGGGCTGGCCCCCCATCCTGGGTTGTTCCCTGCCTCGTGCCCATTGATTCTGGGATAGGCTCCGGACCCCCGCGACCCAATAGGATAAGCGGTTTGGAAAATGGATGGATGGATAATTTCTATATGTGTGATAGAATCAAAAAATATTTTGTTTTACATATAAATCTTCACAAGGTGTATTACACATGGTATTCCCCAGACACCGCCACCCCAACAGATGCTTTGTTTGTTAAGACAATAGCTCAGAAGTGGTTGATCGATCTTTTGCAGCTTTTACCAAGGTTTGTACAAGCCAAAATTAAATTTTGAAACGGATCCCTGCCACACCCTGCCCTCCTGAACCTCCCGTTCCTCCCTAGTGTGGTATAACGTGCCATGCCTGTTCCGCGTTTGTTTTACCTCTCCTCCTGCCCTTGTGTTACTCATTTCAGGTGCCTCTAGTTTGCTCCCTGCTTAGCCTTGTATAAATGTGCTTCTCAGTCCTGCCTTTAATGTTGCTGCTGCTGTTTGCCTGTGTGTTCTTCCCTGCTTATGATTCCCCCGTGATCCAGTTGTGATCCAGTTGTCTTCATATCATGTATTCACATTCCTCAGCTGAGAGTGAACAAAGTTCTGTGGAAAGTATCTGACTACAGATAGACTTTCACCCAGTTCTCTGCGGGAGCTCTGATTACAGAGTGACTCCCCGACTACTTCTGAAGCCCTTCCTTAAGTATCCAGACCAGGTGATGGCATGTTTCTGAAGACTGACTAATTTCGGTCAATGGTTAATTTTAGGGGCATTGCTGACCTTGGTTCTCAAGTCCCCAGCCAATCAGATCACTTTAGGGGGTGGTTGTAATTCCCTTGTTCTACCATGAGAGAATCTCTCTCAGTTTGGTGGGTTGAGCCGAAGTTTCTGTATTTCTCTTAGGAAAAGCTATACTGCCTTAAATCTGAGAGTATAATACTCCTCGTCTCATGCCTTATTCAAACGAGACCAAACATGCGTGTATTTGTCCCTAACATCTATGTGTGCTGAGTTATCCTGTTTATAGTGGAAAAGGGGTCTGTGTCTGGAGGCTGACAGCTGTTGTTGCTGTGGATTGATTGTGGAACTCTGGGTCACTCCGGGGGTGAAAGGTCTTGCTTTTTCTGTGCTGCTCCAGTTATTCCTATCCAGTCTCTCAGGAGCCGGCAGGCCTTTGCCTTCCTTAAAAGGGGTGGTTTGACGAGTTGAGTCCAGTCTTGCCTGGGCCAGCGGAGCTCTGAAATAGACTGATGCAGGCTGATCAGAGTTGGGGCCTGCAGGACCTATAAGTTTTATGTCCTTACAGAATGTAAGTGGCATCATACTAAACTAGTGGTGTTCGAACTAGCATGGAAAGAGGCTATGGGTAGCTACAAAAGGCTCTTAAGTGCCGCCAAATCATCTAGTATCTATCAGAACTAATTGAAATAAACAAAAATAATCCTAGATTCCTATTTACTATGGTGTCCAAGCTGACTAATAACCAGACCACTGGTTATTTTCCAGTGACGACTTTATGAACTTTTTGACCAAAAATATGCTCAATTAAACAGAACATTTTGAATATTGAATATTGGTTAACCAGTCAGAACTGATGTACTTAATTTTATCTTCAAATTCATCTACTTGTATGCTAGAACCTGTTCCATCAAAATTATTCAGCGATGCTCCCAGCATTGATTGAACCGCTACTAGCAATAGTTAAACTAAAACATATAATCATATTACCCCAATTTTATCTTCACTGCACTGGCTGCCAGTTAGATTTCGTGTTGACTACAAAACACTGCTCTTAACCTATAAAGCTGTAAATGGTCTTGCACCGCAGTATGTGAGTGACCTCATTGCGTTCCGAATCATACACTTAGATGACGAGATGGAGGTATTCTATCCGTACCAGAATAAAGAACATTACCTTTGGGGGAAGAGCATTTGCTCATAAGCACCACAGCTATGGAATAAACTTCCTATTAGTGTTCGGAACTCAGACACAATCTCTGCTTTTAAGTCAAGGCTTAAGATGTACCTCTTTCGCCTGTCTTTTGGATAGTTAAATCTTCTTTTCTAAGGTGAATGGGAAATCTGGAGGTTCATAGTTATTTGAGATTGAAGGGGAAAGGGGGGATTGGTGCTGTCGTCCTGCCACTCTCGCCGATCACTTAAGCTGTGGATGGGAGGTGGCTTGACGCCAAAACCTCTGTAAACCCTCATGCCTGTGCTTCCTTCCAGGTCACTCTTTTAGGCAGGCTGTCATAGTTGCTTTAGTCCTGCCGGGTAGGTGTAGGGCAATAACTCTTCTCCATCTTCTCTTTTCGAGCTGATACCGAGCCGACTACACCGTGTGAACCCGCACCTGGACTCCTGGATATAACTACATGAAACCAACTGGGACTTTATAACTATATGAACTCTAATGAATGTCAATGTAAATGCAGTTTCATGCTCCTTGGTCGCCCAGAGGAGGATGGGGGTCCCCTTCTGAGTCTAGGTTCCACTCAAGGTTCTTCCTGCTAGAGGGAGTTTCCTTGCCACTGTCGCCTCAGGCTTTTAAATATAAATATAAATATATAAAATATATAAAATATATTTTTGGCCACAACCGGGATTCGAACCCCGGTCTCCCGTGTGAAAGGCGGCGATCTTACCACTACACTATCCAGCAACTATATAATATAAGGGAGATTACGGGAAAATACTAATACGGGAGGACGGCGGGAAAGAGAAGTAAAATACGGTAGTTTCCCGGCCAAAACGGGAGGCTCCAGTATCCCTTACATTTTAAGACAGGAAATATAAAATAATATAAATTATATAAAATATAATATAAATATAAATATAAATATATAAAATATATAAAATATATTTTTGCCACAACCGGATTCGAACCCCGGTCTCCCGTGTGAAAGGCGGCGATCTTACCACTACACTATCCAGCAACTATATAATATAAGGGAGATTTACGGGAAAATACTAATACGGGAGGACGGCGGAAAGAGAAGTAAAATACGGTAGTTTCCCGGCCAAAACGGGAGACTTGACAGCTATGGCTGTCTCTGGCCACGCCCCCTACAGTCGGTCCGGCCCTGTTCGCGTGTTCGCGGAAAACGACTTCATTTATTTTCTTATTGATTTATCGACAGACTTTTTAGACGTTATAATAACAACACTCTATTGATTACTGTCCATGATACAGAACTATTCTATCGAGAACTAATGACGAGAACTATTCTCTTATTTTTAAATTATTTTATTATTATTATTATTATTATTATCTTTCTCGTTCCCGTAGATATATATTATTATACGGAGATTTACGGAGTCTTCAAAGACGGTCCGGCTCCAGGATCACTGTTGCTGTGGTGTAGATCAGCTGATCTGTAGTAGTCTTCTACGTACATCTTCTAGTAGACCTTCTGAGGGTACTTCACGCATTCTTGGTCCAGCTTAGCTTATTTCTTATTTCTCAGGTCAGCTGCTCTTGTATTCAGCCTACTAGTCTCTCTGTATTCAGCCTACTAATATATATGGGGCTTGGTACCCAATCTCGGAATGTGGGGATGATGAATCTCCCCCCTGACCTGTCGTCCTGGCTCCCCCTTGTCGTAGCAATCGTGTTGTACCTCATCAATCTCTAGTTGTGATAGCAGTTGTTTCTGGCCACAACCGGGATTCGAACCCCGGTCTCCCGTGTGAAAGGCGGCGATCTTACCACTACACTATCCAGCAACTATATAATATAATATATATATATATATATTATAAGGGAGATTTACGGGAAAATAATACGGGAGGACGGCGGGAAAGAGAAGTAAAATACGGTAGTTTCCCGGCCAAAACGGGAGGCTCCAGTATCCCTTACATTTTAAGACAGGAAATATAAAATAATATAAATTATATAAAATATAATATAAATATAAATATAAATATATAAAAATATAAAATATATTTTTGGCCACAACCGGGATTCGAACCCCGGTTTCCCGTGTGAAAGGCGGCGATCTTACCACTACACTATCCAGCAACTATATAATATAAGGGAGATTTACGGGAAAATACTAATACGGGAGGACGGCGGGAAAGAGAAGTAAAATACGGTAGTTTCCCGGCCAAAACGGGAGGGCTCCAGTATCCCTTACATTTTAAGACAGGAAATATAAAATAATATAAATTATATAAAATATAATATAAATATAAATATAAATATATAAAATATATAAAATATATTTTTGGCCACAACCGGGATTCGAACCCCGGTCTCCCGTGTGAAAGGCGGCGATCTTACCACTACACTATCCAGCAACTATATAATATAAGGGAGATTTACGGGAAAATACTAATACGGGAGGACGGCGGGAAAGAGAAGTAAAATACGGTAGTTTCCCGGCCAAAACGGGAGACTTGACAGCTATGGCTGTCTCTGGCCACGCCCCCTACAGTCGGTCCGGCCCCTGTTCGCGTGTTCGCGAAAACGACTTCATTTATTTTCTTATTGATTTATCGACAGACTTTTTAGACGTTATAATAACAACACTCTATTGATCCCCCTCTTACTGTCCATGATACACAATGACGAGACACATGTTCACTAATGACGAGAACTATTCTATTTTTCATGCCGGGGGTCCTTCAAATCTTACATTTACAATCTTGTTCTTGTTCTCTGCTTTCTCCTTTCTCGTTCCCGTAGATATATATTATTATACGGAGATTTACGGAGTCTTCAAAGACGGTCCGGCTCCAGCTCAAGGATCACTGTTGCTGTGGTGTAGATCAGCTGATCTGTAGTAGTCTTCTACGTACATCTTCTAGTAGACCTTCTGAGGGTACTTCACGCATTCTTGGTCGGAGGGTCCAGGTTCCAGCTTAGCTTATTTCTTATTTCTCAGGTCAGCTGCTCTTGTTTGGGATGTGCTTGACCGGCGTATACGACAGCGTGTACCAGTTCCCACTAATATCCAACAACTTCGCACAGCCAATGAAGAGGAGTGGACCAACATTCCACAGGCCACAATTGACAATCTGATAAACTCTATGCGAAGAAGATGTGTTGCATTGCATGAGGCAAATGGTGGTCACACCAGATACTGACCGGTTCTGAGTCCCCAGACCCCCAATAAAGCAAAAAACTGCACATTCCAGGGTGGCCTTTTATTGTGGGCAGTATAAGGTACACCTGTGCACTACCCATGATGTCAGATCAGCATCTTGATGTGGCACACCTGTGAGGTGGGATGGATTATCTCAGCAAAGCAGAAGTGCTCACTATCACACATTTAGACTGATTTGTGAGAAATGTTTGAGAAATGGTAATATTGTGTATCTGGAATGAATTGTAGGTCTTTAAGTCCATCTCATGAAAAATGGGAGCAGAAACAAGAGTGTTGCGTTTATATTTTTGTTCAGTATAGAATAAGCCCAGATTTATGTTTATTCAGTGGAGATAAGTACAACCTCTAAAGATAGGCCTACACCCGTTTTGGCAGTGTCTCCGGATCCCATGACAAATAATGCCTTCAGTACATCCTCCTCAACCCACACTGAAAGCAGAAGTGCTATGGGCTTTGCAAACGGTTTGCCGACATCACTCCTATACGTCCAATGATGACATTCACACCGTCTCCAGGGTGATGTTCCCTGACTCGCAGGGTCACTTGTGGTAAAGATAAAACCGCTTTTCTTGCGCGATTTGGACTCGCTCCATATATTAAAAGGGAGCTTCGTTGTCATGTTTGACGTAAGTATGAACAGGACCATCAAAAGAAAACAACTGGATGTGCATGTCAGGTATTGGGTGAATTATGAGAATGGCTCTCGAGTGCAGTCCTGGTTCTGGGATCACAGTACATGAGCCACTCCACCGCTGAAGACTTACTGGAGAAGTTTAAGGTAAGCCATTCAATAACATTTAAACTCATTAACGAACCCATGATTTTTAAATATCCATGGTTATCTTTACATGTGTTTAATGGGAGAACCATATTTATTGGTAAGCATATTTTAAAGATTTTATTGCTGCTTCATGGCTTTTTGCTGCAAAAAAAATAGTTCATTGAGGAATAGAATGTTTAAGTGTTGTGTAGCAACATGTACAGCTGTTGTACAGGCAAAAACTCTGGCTCAGTCCAAAGGAGGTGGATATAGGAATGGCTGTCATCAAGGTGGGACTTCTGTGATTCACTGGTATCTTTACATACAAATGTATCAAACATTGTGAAGTAAAACATATGTGAATAACATGGAGTTTGAGCTGGTTTGATATGTACAGCTGAGGTAGTGTTAACCTTGGGCTGAGTGTGCAGAAAGATTCTGGAATTTGACAAACCATCTTTTTGTCAGAGACAGTCAGGAGCCAAAGGCAGTGGAAGTGACCTTGGTGTCCTTCAGATTAAAAAAAATTGCCAGATTGTGCTCTCAAAATGTGCAAAAAGGCCTTGGATAAATGCCCTCTGAAGTACTCGATTGTACATGAGATGACGTGCTTGGACCCAAACAAAATGCACACCAGCCAGATAACTGCCAGCAGAAAGGAGAAATCTCATGCAGAAGTTTGCGCAGGAGAATCGGTTGGCAGGCAGGATATCTGCTGGTAAATCATAGGATAAGAATAGGATAGTTCAGAATATTATTTTTAAATTATGCTTTTCTTTTTTCACATCTAACTGAATCAGGGACGGATTACAAACCGGGTTAGCGGGGCCGCTGCCCAGGGGCCCTTGGGGTGCAGGGGGCCCGTGGGCCCCAAGCCCAAAACAATTTGCAACGCTTATCAGCAATGTATTTTCGTTTGTCTATTTTAGAGGGCCTACATTCTTTGATCCTCTGCCTACAAGGTCCCCTGACCCTATAGGGAGGGTGTTTGGCTGCCAAGGGCCCTTGACTTGTGGTGGTTGTGGTGGTGGTGCAGGTGGGTGGTGGTGGGGGGGGGCCTCGCGAACGTTTTACCCAGGGGCCCACACAACCCATAATCCGTCCCTGAACTGAATAGTGTTAACACGTAGATTTTAGCAGTATTTAGAAGACCGACTCTTGGTGTTTGAAAAGAAGCATCAGCCCAGTTATATTTTCTTTGATGAGCCTAGAGATATCTCAAGATTAAATTAAAATGATTGCACATTTATGGTATCATAGGAAAATTGGGTTATAAATCACTTTCCTATTCTACATGTGATTCTGTGTATTGACATTGTTGATCTGCATCTAATCTACTGTAATTAATGTAATTACAGGTGATGCAATATCCCAGCAGTCTGATAATCACCTGCACAATGAGGCAAAAGGCTTGGATTTTATATCCTCATTCCTTCAGCACCATCCAAAGTTAGTGGGCCTTATCCTGACCTCTGGATGTTCTGCAAGAACTTGCTGCTGCTGTCCTATGGGCAAGCCGAAGTGGAACGAATAGAGGTGGAGACCTGCAACTTATCAGAGGAAACAGTTGTTGCACAGAGGCTTATATGCGACCATGTCAGAGTGTGTGGGGGAGCAACCAAAGCGCCTCTGACCAAAGGTGAAAGATGAGCGAAAAGCAAAAAAGAAAACTTGAGGAACTCAAGAGGAAGAGAGTCTCACTGGAAAGTGTATGTGAGAGTTTACAAAAGGATGCTGAGCACATGGCAGAGGAAGCAGAGAGTGCTGCTGGAACCAAAAGGGCAACATTACTTACCAAGTCCAATACTCTGAGCCGACGAGCGAAGGAGGAGAAAGAGCAGTTGGTGGTCTTAAATGCAGATACTGAAGAATAGGCTACTGAACTGTGACTCCTAACACATCAAGAGTGAATCGGTGGAAACAAAAATATTTAGGTTCTTTGCATTTTTGGAGTATTTTACTTTCTGTGCCTGTTTGTACATTGTTCACAGCCATAATACTTTATAATTACAAGGTAGTTTTATGTTAGAGCTCTTGCTCCAATAAATATGTGCCTTGTAATTAACTAAATTCTAGGCTATTCAGTTTTTTTTGCCCTCGTGATGGTCGTGGGTTGTGAAAAAAGCCTTCTTCTTAGGGGTACCGCTGGGGCCAGCCGGGCGTATGTCGTGGCTTCAGTGAGTACTTATGTTTGTCATGCTGCCTGTGTACTTTATAGCGGCACAACATATTTCTGCAAATTGCATGCGTCAAATTGTCTGTCTCTCTTAAAAAATATGAAGTGTCACCAAAATTTTAAACGGGGAATCAATCTCAATGAAAAATATTCGTCAAGTAACGTTTCTAAAATAATATAGACATACTAATAATTATATATTAATAAATCGGACCAAATTGTATCCGCTGCGCACTTCTTAATCAGGGCAATCGCATCGTGGAGGTTTCTGCAGACGCCCAAAAGACTTACTTAAGAAAACTGTTGCATGATAATTTGTACCATTTTCAAGGGTGGGGGGCGTGCAGTAGATGCCCCCTTTATTTTTGTGCTTCTGCCGTTCAAACCGAGCAGCACTGAGTTTGTCATGGCACCTGACGCCAAATCTACTGCTTAGCTGCTACAGACAGAACTATCTTCAAATCACCACTAGGGGGTGTCAATGCTGCAGCTTCGTTCTATGGTTGATCTTTTTCAAAGACAGTTTTTTTTTCTCTCTCTCCACATAATCAACTTAACTGATTAGCGTGCTTTCATAGTAATGGTTTTTAATCCGTGTTAATCTTCTGAACAATGACTAGTAAAGGTTCTATGAGGTTGTCCTACTTACTATGGATTTTAAGTTTTTTATCAAGGTGTTAAAACGTACCACAGTTGCCAGTCCTGTGTTTTATGTCTAGCAATTTGTACAGTTTCTTCAGTATAAACACATGCCATGATCTGTGAGAATCTCCTCCAGAACTCTGCATTTCCTCAAGATCTTTTTGTAATATTGCATCATGGCACTGCTCAGAACAACACAGATGGTGCATAACAACACAAGGGAGTACAAGACAACATGGTGCAGAAAACAGTGCGATACAAAGCAGGACAAAACTGGATGATACGTGGTCAGTGGTGGATAAAGTGCAGTAACAGCTGTACAGTGCAGCTGCCGTGGAAATGACTGTTACAGGGGATGCAAAAGCTGCAGGTTTGAATTGTTTGGCGAATGAAGCTGTTCATGAATCTGCTAGTCAGTGTTTGTGGATGGTGGTCAGAGTCCTGGATTATAGACTGAACCTTGTTACTGTGGCAGTTAAAGTACAGCTGGTCAATGGAGGGCAGTTCAGTGCGAATGATGTTCTTAACAGACTTCGCAATGTACTGCCTTCCTGTCATGTGGCTCCACCATACCATAGTACTACTGTAAGAACTAGGGATGTAACGATACATTCAACTCACCATTTGATACGATTCACGATTCTGAGTTCACGATACAATTTTCTCATTTTTTGCAGAATGAGCTGCAGACAAATATATTCAAAAATATTCTTATATTTATCTTTCTGAACTGTTGACACTGTTGTGAACAGTGCAACTGAATTTGAATAAAATACTGTTGAAAAAAATCCCAAATCAAAATAAGTAAATAAAAAAAAATAAATCAAATAAATAAGCTAAGGTTTGCATGTGCAGCTTTTTAGCGTGCTTTGCCCTTTTAATAATCTTCACTCAGCTCACGGTGGTGCCAGTGGACCTGTTTGTGTATGTTATCAGTCTATTACAATGTTTGCATGCAGTTTATGTCTTGTCTGTGCTTTTCTCGCTGTTTCCTCCTCGTTTGTGATTACCGGAAAGCTAATATGCTGCCACACCGCCAATTGAAGATCGGGCGGTGCGTCCATCCATCCATTTTCTGAAACCACTTAATCCCAACTGGGATCGCGGGGGAGACCGGAGCCTATCCCGGGAACAAGGGGCGCAGACAGGAACCAAGCCCAGGCAGTCACCTACACACCGCAGGTCGCACACACTCACACAACTACAGGGCCAATTTAGACTCACCAGTCAACCTATCCTGCATGCTTTTGGACCGTGGGAGGAACCTGGAGTCCCCGGCGAAAACGGGGAGAGCATGCGAACTCCACACAGAAAGGGCCCTGGACCGAAGCCAGCACTAACCACTGTGCCGTCCTCAGTTTCAAATTCATTCATCATCTCGCGTTCGCTCAAAACCAAAAACTGACGTACGATGTCGACGTGATACGCAGTGACATCTGACGTCAAACTCACATTGTGAAATCAAATGTAATATTACACCAGTTTTTCTGTTAAAGTACTGTGAAGTACTCCTACAATAGTGATTCATTTTCCACATCAGCCGGTTTAAATCTTCATGCATTTGCACCGATTTTTAACTGATTTGTGATTCATCATTACATGCCAGGGCCAGCAGCTCTGCATGGCTCGACCCTCATAAACATTCTCCACACATGCTGTTCAGGCAGTGGCCACAGAAATTCCCCCAGTGAACTTTATGCTTTCTGTCGGAGAGTATGCTGTGTTCTGGCCTTAAACCCTGCATACTACTTTGCAGACTTTGATCCTCTTAACAACAATTGGCATTTCTGGTGGCTGAATATCCATCCATCCGTCATCCAACTGCATGCTTAAAAGCTGTGAATAATAGTAATAATTCTTAAAATTGCAACTATCTAGAATTTCAGCCTAGTTACTCAGCTAAATTACTATTTAAACCTAGAATAATTTCTATAAGGGGCGGCATGGTGGTGCAGTGGTTAGCACTGTCGCCTCACACCTCTGGGACCCGGGTTCGTGTCTCCGCCTGGGTCACATGTGTGTGGAGTTTGCATGTTCTCCCCATGTCGTTGTGGGGTTTCCTCTGGGTACTCCGGTTTCCCCCCACAGTCCAAAAACATGCTGGGGCTAATTGGAGTTGCTGAATTGCCCGTAGGTGTGTGTGTGTGAGTGGATGGTGTGTGAGTGTGCCCTGCGATGGGCTGGCCCCCCATCCTGGGTTGTTCCCTGCCTCGTGCCCATTGATTCTGGGATAGGCTCCGGACCCCCCGCGACCCAATAGGATAAGCGGTTTGGAAAATGGATGGATGGATAATTTCTATATGTGTGATAGAATCAAAAAATATTTTGTTTTACATATAAATCTTCACAAGGTGTATTACACATGGTATTCCCCAGACACCGCCACCCCAACAGATGCTTTGTTTGTTAAGACAATAGCTCAGAAAGTGGTTGATCGATCTTTTGCAGCTTTTACCAAGGTTTGTACAAGCCAAAATTAAATTTTGAAACGGATCCCTGCCACACCCTGCCCTCCTGAACCTCCCGTTTCCTCCCTAGTGTGGTATAACGTGCCATGCCTGTTCCGCGTTTGTTTTACCTCTCCTTCCTGCCCTTGTGTTACTCATTTCAGGTGCCTCTAGTTTGCTCCCTGCTTAGCCTTGTATAAATGTGCTTCTCAGTCCTGCCTTTAATGTTGCTGCTGCTGTTTGCCTGTGTGTTCTTCCCTGCTTATGATTCCCCCGTGATCCAGTTGTGATCCAGTTGTCTTCATATCATGTATTCACATTCCTCAGCTGAGAGTGAACAAAGTTCTGTGGAAAGTATCTGACTACAGATAGACTTTCACCCAGTTCTCTGCGGGAGCTCTGATTACAGAGTGACTCCCCGACTACTTCTGAAGCCCTTCCTTAAGTATCCAGACCAGGTGATGGCATGTTTCTGAAGACTGACTAATTTCGGTCAATGGTTAATTTTAGGGGCATTGCTGACCTTGGTTCTCAAGTCCCCAGCCAATCAGATCACTTTAGGGGGGTGGTTGTAATTCCCTTGTTCTACCATGAGAGAATCTCTCTCAGTTTGGTGGGTTGAGCCGAAGTTTCTGTATTTCTCTTAGGAAAAGCTATACTGCCTTAAATCTGAGAGTATAATACTCCTCGTCTCATGCCTATTCAAACGAGACCAAACATGCGTGTATTTGTCCCTAACATCTATGTGTGCTGAGTTATCCTGTTTATAGTGGAAAAGGTGTCTGTGTCTGGAGGCTGACAGCTGTTGTTGCTGTGGATTGATTGTGGAACTCTGGTCACTCCGGGGGTGAAAGGTCTTGCTTTTTCTGTGCTGCTCCAGTTATTCCTATCCAGTCTCTCAGGAGCCGGCAGGCCTTTGCCTTCCTTAAAAGGGGTGGTTTGACGAGTTGAGTCCAGTCTTGCCTGGGCCAGCGGAGCTCTGAAATAGACTGATGCAGGCTGATCAGAGTTGGGGCCTGCAGGACCTATAAGTTTTATGTCCTTACAGAATGTAAGTGGCATCATACTAAACTAGTGGTGTTCGAACTAGCATGGAAAGAGGCTATGGGTAGCTACAAAAAGGCTCTTAGTGCCGCCAAATCATCTAGTATCTATCAGAACTAATTGAAATAAACAAAAATAATCCTAGATTCCTATTTACTATGGTGTCCAAGCTGACTAATAACCAGACCACTGGTTATTTTCCAGTGACGACTTTATGAAACTTTTTGACCAAAAATATGCTCAATTAAACAGAACATTTTGAATATTGAATATTGGTTAACCAGTCAGAACTGATGTACTTAATTTTATCTTCAAATTCATCTACTTGTATGCTAGACCCTGTTCCATCAAAATTATTCAGCGATGCTCCCAGCATTGATTGAACCGCTACTAGCAATAGTTAAACTAAAACATATAATCATATTACCCCAATTTTATCTTCACTGCACTGGCTGCCAGTTAGATTTCGTGTTGACTACAAAACACTGCTCTTAACCTATAAAGCTGTAAATGGTCTTGCACCGCAGTATGTGAGTGACCTCATTTGCGTTCCGAATCATACACTTAGATGACGAGATGGAGGTATTCTATCCGTACCCAGAATAAAGAACATTACCCTTTGGGGGAAGAGCATTTGCTCATAAAGCACCACAGCTATGGAATAAACTTCCTATTAGTGTTCGGAACTCAGACACAATCTCTGCTTTTAAGTCAAGGCTTAAGATGTACCTCTTTCGCCAGTCTTTTGGATAGTTAAATCTTCTTTTCTAAGGTGAATGGGAAATCTGGAGGTTCATAGTTATTTGAGATTGAAGGGGAAAGGGGGGGATTGGTGCTGTCGTCCTGCCACTCTCGCCGATCACTTAAGCTGTGGATGGGAGGTGGCTTGACGCCAAAACCTCTGTAAACCCTCATGCCTGTGCTTCCTTCCAGGTCACTCTTTTAGGCAGGCTGTCATAGTTGCTTTAGTCCTGCCGGTTAGGTGTAGGGCAATAACTCTTCTCCATCTTCTCTTTTTCGAGCTGATACCGAGCCGACTACACCGTGTGAACCCGCACCTGGACTCCTGGATATAACTACATGAAACCAAACTGGGACTTTATAACTATATGAACTCTAATGAATGTCAATGTAAATGCAGTTTCATGCTCCTTGGTCGCCCAGAGGAGGATGGGGTCCCCTTCTGAGTCTAGGTTCCACTCAAGGTTTCTTCCTGCTAGAGGGAGTTTCCTTGCCACTGTCGCCTCAGGCTTGCTTGGTGGGGTTCTGGCCGGTTAAATGTAAAGTGCTTTGTGACAATGCATGTCGTTAAAAGCGCTATATAAATAAAATTGAATTGAATTGAAGTGCTTCCTCAGATTCATTTTTAAATGTTCTCCAGCTAATTTCCACTATGGCCACGAGTTCTAGTATTTTAAATTAATATTGAAATGGTCATTTGGCTGAACAGCATCCCGACCTGTTAGAATCTTATATACCTGGATCATGTCCCCCCATAGTCTCCTTTGCTTGAGGCTAAACAGATTCAGCTCAGCGAACCTCTCCTCATAAGACATTCCTCTAAGTGCAGGAATCATTCTAGTCATCCTACGTTGCACCTTTTCCAAGGCAGCAATGTCCTTCTGAAGGTATGGTGACCAAACCTGCACACAGTATTCTAGGTGGGATCTTACCAAGGAATTATATAATCGTAGCATCACTTCTCTTGACTTACATCTCTAGGTGTGTGGAGTTTAATCCAACATCCTTTTGCCTTTTTTTAATGCTTCCCCACACTGGCAAGAGTGGGACATGGAAGTATCAACATACACACCGAGATCTTTCTCGTAATCAGCTACCTTTATTTCAGTGGAACCCATAAAATATCTGTACTTTACTATATTTACTATATTTCTGCTCCCTGCATGGATTACCTTATATTTATCTATGTTAAATTTCATCTGCCACGTATGAGCCCAGTCGCTAATTAAATCCAGATCCTGTTGTAGCCTCTCTGGACATGAGACATGATCTAACATCAATCAGAAGATACCACACCAGCAGATAATGATTTCTGGAATAGTAAAGTTAAAGGTTGGCTAATAATACCCCTCATCTCTTTTAAAACTATAGATAAGATGCCATCAGGGCCTTGCGATTTATTTATTTTGAGCTTAGCTAGGCTTTGTACCACATCAGCCTCAGTTATACATATATTGGTCATAGACATCGTTGTATTTGTACTAAATGGTGGTAAGCTATTCTACTGTGAACAGCCATTGTAAAATAATCATTAAACTCATTTATATCAATTTCATTTTCAATTATAAGGCCCTTACTATCCTGCAAATGAGTGATTTTCAGCTTTTAGAGCTCTTTCGGAGTTAAAATATTGGAAGAAACTTTTAACGTCATCCTTATAACTGTTATTAACTAAACCTGTAGACTTAGATACTCCTGCTTTATTTTGAAATCATTAGTTAATTTCCATTTGTGGAAGAAAGCCCTTTTGCTCCTGACTTTATTCTTAATTTTCGTAGTAAACCACCTGTGACATCGCGTGCTGGACGAACAGGCAGGAAGCGAGGAATCAAGGATCCGGGAAACGGAGAGTCGGGAATGAGGGTTTATTGATGAAAACAGGTACCAACAGCGAGAGATTTCAATGACAGGACTGGGGAAACAGACTTGAATGTGGACTAAATACACAGGACTACTCAAACTGACAGAAAACAGCTGGTTACAATCGGGGCAGCACACATGGTTAATGAGGGGGCGTGGCACACACGAGGATCGTACAAGCAGGTCATGACACCAGCTTGGTTGCAGTTTCCTAGATTTAGTTTTTCTGGAAACGGGTATGAAGTTCTTTTGCACTTGCAACAATGTGCTTTTAAAAAATTCCCATGCCTCTTCCACAGTATTGCTATTTAACTCCATCCGATTTACAGTTTCTAGTTTCAGTCTCATACCATTGAATTACCCTTCCTAACATTGTATACTTTTGTTTTGGACTTGGTTGAAGACTCAGGCAGCAGGAGTTGCCCCAACGTTGGTATGTCCTTATCCATAAGGGGGAGTAAACGTTCTGGTTTCCCGACCTTATAGATGAAGGAGTTGGGGGATGTTGCCAGTGACCTGCCGGATTCCAGGCAGAACAGGCCTCGCTATGCCACAGCCCTTCAGAGACTGGGCCTTCCGTGCAGAACCTCTGCATCCAAATTAGACCAGTTGTTTAACAAAACCCTAAAATGGGGTTATTTTTGACATGGAACGGGACTTTGATTCAACAACCCATTACTTAGTTGCGGCAAGTACCCAATATCAAGTATAGCTGCAAAGAATCTGCCAGAGATTTTCAGAGAAGTTCCCCAGATGCATGGACTGGACTAAGGTGCGTCAGATTAAACAGGAGCCTGGTAAATTCTGTGAGCCCCACGCCAAGTGACTGATGGAAACATACTCCAGCTACAGTGAGATGGACCCTCCAGCGGACCGAGAGTGGGATTCCCTCTGGGAGCGACAACTCGTGCAGTTGCTGGTGGATGAGCTGCAAACAGACATCAAGAAGGACTTCCAACCTCACAATCATTTACCAAACCACTTCAGGTAACTTGTAAAGATGTAGGTATTGGAGTATTCACACATTCATTTGCAGTGTCCACCTCCTGTCCGGTAAATTTGGCAGGACAAAATTTGAATAACCTATAGGCCAGACTCATGAATGCGGCTGAACGAGTAAAGGTAGAACAGGTGGCCAATCCTGTTATACAGTCCTAGTAGATTGAGAACCACCTGATTGCAACTGTAGTTGGAATCAAGGGCTGAGCAGCATGGTGGCCTGGGGGACAATTATGAAAACACAGACCCACTGATATCCTTAAAACCCACAATCAAAAGAGGAGTCAGGATGGCCAGTGACATGTGCTGGCTAAATGGGGACAACAAAGAGAGAACAGAACAAGGCAGGGAGGGATTCTGACACAGGTGCCATGCTACTTTGTTTAAATATGCTGTAATGTTTTAGTGCAAGCCTTAGACAATGGAATCTCTGAATGACGCCGCAGTCTGGCTCTTTCTGAAGGTCCTATACTGTAACCGTCCTGAGAAGTTGTTTGCATGCACTTGCTGCCTTGACACTTGTTGATGTGCGTGTGCCCTGCTCGAGCAGTAAAGGGGAGATCACATGCAGAGCTGATTTTCTGTAGTTCCTTAGAATAAAAATAGAATATTCTCTTCAAATAGGAACACATGCTGCGTTTGATTATTTCACTCCAACTCGGACAAAAACGTCACGAAAAACATCACTTCCCATTAGAAACGCCTCTTTTATGACGTTAATGTCTGACAGAATCTTCTTGTCCGAGTTGCCCCTGTGACGTAATTTCAACATGGCGGCTTACACACTCAACATTAATTCTATTTTACAAATCCTTAAAAATGTTTATTTTGTTAAATTTATTATTATCCCATCCATCCATTTTCCAAACTGCTTATCCTACTGGGTCACGGGGGGTCCGGAGCCTATCCCGGAAGCAATGGGCACGAGGCTGGGAACAACCCAGGATGGGGGGCCAGCCCATCGCAGGGCACACTCACACACACCATGCACTCTCACATGCATTCCTACGGGCAATTTAGCAAGTCCAATTAGCCTCAGCATGTTTTTGGACTGTGGGGGGGAACCGGAGTACCCGGAGGAAACCCCACGACGACATGGGGAGAACATGCAAACTCCACACACATGTGACCCAGGCGGAGATTTGAACCTGGGTCCCAGAGGTGTGAGGCAACAGTGCTAACCAGTGCACGACCATACCGCCCATTTATTATTATTATTATTTATAATTATTAGTAATTATTAATGTAATTGCACGTGTTCGATTTAGAGAATACCATATTGTGACCGTAAACAGTATCCTAACATGCAATATCAGATTTTTACCAGACTTGTTAGTGTTTTTGGTTTGTTTGTAGTTTGTTTGCCTCTCGAAAAAAGAATATCGCTATGAATGTACTAAAATACTTTATAAAGCTTTTAATGTGGTTTGACTAGTTCCTGTTTCTTGTTTATTTGTCTGAAATAATAATCTTACTCCATAACTGCTAAAATATAAAGCAACAACACAGCAGCGTATTCATGGAGGCAGCCATGTTTGTTCCGAGTTGTGCTAGCTTGAACGGGAGATTGTTGGATGTGATGTCACCCAATTTGGAATTTCCAAGTTCCGAGAGAAAAACGAACGCACCACAAGACTCTGGCTGGAAATTTCTACAATAGAGCCATTTAGTTATTTCTAGAAAAATATTTAGAGCCAATGACCTGATGTCATTGTAACACAGGTCACTGTCCGTGGTGCTGAATTCTCTACTTGATGGGCTGGTGCTGAATGAATATGACAGCTGGCCAACATGTCTGTGTGCTTCCACTGACTGGCACCCAGACATATAATGACTTTTAACAATGAGGAGGGAAACGTCCAGACAGGAAATTAGTCAACAGTAATTAGTAATCACATATAGTTCTCATTTATCATGATGTAAAATTCAAAAACCTTTTTTTTATTATTAAGGGATAAATGTAATTGAGTTTTAATGTATCCTTTCCGCTCTTAAAATCGCAAATTATTTCTGACTATTAATCTGCACATTTTAATAATTTCATTAATATTACCTAATTGGTTTGTCTTTTTTATTAAATTTTAAAACTAGCTGTACAATTGTTGATGTTGTTGCTGTTCTGAATGTCATTGGCCTGTTGCCTTACGTCTGTCTAAACATGAGTGAGGGGATGGATGCACTATTCTATGGGGGCCTCTGTAGAGAATAAATGATCCTAATTTTATATTGAGAGAGATGGTTAATTCCTTTTTAATCCATACTGCGTTCAGAGCCCCTGTTCTGCCGTTGATCACTGCTGCATATCATCCCCAAACCAATGGCCTGGATGAGAAAACGAATGATGACATAAAATGGTAAGTCTGTTTTTGAGGTTGTTTTAGAACTGTGTGAGACAGGCTCTATTCTTTTAACATTACATCAGGAATTACTGATATTATTGACAATCAATCCCTTAATATACAGTATCTCACAAAAGTGAGTACACCCCACACATTTTTGTAAATATTTTATTATATCTTTTCAAGGGACAACGTTAAAGATATGAAACTCTGATAGAATGTAAAGTAATCAGTGTACAGCTTGTATAATGGTGTAAATTTGATGTCCCCTCAAAATAACTCAACACACAGCCATTAATGTCTGAACTGCTGGCAACAAAAGTGAGATTAAAAATGATTTGTGGCAAGATCGGATCATGTGTGTTGAAGAGTTTCTTATGACTGACAAGTAGTTATTTAAAAACATATCTTGAAACAGCAAATTACATTGTTCTTAATGCTTTTAGAAAATGACTCTTTATAATGATCTGTGAATAATAATAATTTGCTATGAATGTTTTTCCACTTCAGCTTTCCACAATTATTCTTCCCGATGAGAAAAGCTACGGCACGTTTTTTGATGAAAAAAATAAAGTAGTTGAGACAATAAGCAACAACAGCTGAAAACATCTCCTAGTAACAGGAAAAACAGAAGCAGGCATGTGGTAAACGAATACAAAAGAGGTACCAAAACACAGTTTATCATGTTGGAGATGAGGCGCTTCTGTTCAACATGAGGAAGCGGGGACGGAAAGGAGGAAGAACGGAACCGGATTTTACCGGACCTTATGTCATCCAGGCAATATGTGGCAAGCTGGTTACACTGTCTAATTCTGAAGGGGCAACTTTAAAGAACAAATACAATGTAAACCACATACAGAAGGAGCCAAACTGATGTCCCAAGTCAGGAATCACACAAGGTGCCAGAAGAGTATAAGACCAGTAAACCTCCCTCTAGCGCAGAGCTTCTGACAATCGAGAAGGATGCTGACAGTTGAAAAAAAACTCATGTCTGTGTGTTATGAAAGAATATCAATAAATGTTTCCGAAAGGGGATGACTCATTTGGTAATTATTTACGGCTTATGTTATGGCTGCCAATTTACAGTCTTTACTGAAGTCTGACTTCTTTTGAGTCACCTTTAATATAGATTGGACACTCTCTATGCAATGTGCAATACTTACATAGATGGTAAATGTTTACCTGCTTGCACAGATGGATGATTAGGTAATTAGTGTAAGTGTGTGTGTGTGTTCAATCGCATGTATGTCCAAGGTCCATAGTAAATAATATACACTGATCAAGAGATGCCCGAAAGTGGATAAAAGAGGACATTAGTGGGTGCATCACTTAGTGTAACGCGTGCAGGAAAATGAGCAGGACTGCAAGCCATATAATGACCCTTGTCTAGCTCTTAATACAGTATGCATACAGTGATGTATCTACAATGGACAGCTACTATGAGCAGATAGCACAGTACAGGTGCTTATAAGATCTGTATGCTGTTTCCATCCATCCATCCATTGTCCAAACCGCTTATCCTACTGGGTCGTGGGGGGTCTGGAGCCTATCCCGGAAGCAATGGGCACGAGGCAGGGAACAACCCAGGATGGGGAGCCAGCCCATCACAGGGCACACTCACACACTATTCACTCATACATGCATACCTACGGGCAATTTAGTAACTCCAGTTAGCCTCAGCATCCATCCATCCATCCATTGTCCAAACCGCTTATCCTACTGGGTCACAGGGGGTCCGGAGTCTATCCCGGAATCAATGGGCACGAGGCAGGGAAGAACCCAGGATGGGGGGCCAGCCCATCACAGCTCACACTCACACACCATTCACTCACACATGCACACCTACGGGCAATTCAGCAACTCCAATTAGCCTCAGCATGTTTTTGGACTGTGGGGGGAAACCGGAGTACCCGGAGGAAACCCCACGACGACACGGGGAGAACATGCAAACTCCACACCCATGTGACCCAGGCAGAGACTCGAACCCGGGTCCCAGAGGTGTGAGGCAACAGTGCTAACCACTGCACCACCATGCCGCCCCCTGTATGCTATTTCATTCTATAAAAAGAAACTTACTGTACTGTACAATAAAGTATTTCACCACTGCTTCTTCCTCAGCTCCCACTGTTTGCTAGCACATGCATCTTTTGATTTCTTAGTGCAATCTGTGCTTTATTTTTTTTTTGTGAAATGTAAGTGCAGTATCTGTTTATTAAGTGCTGTGGTTTAATATGTACATTATTATTTCAGTACTGTGTATACTGTCCTTAATGTCTTGCCTCTCTCGTATAACTTGAGATACGCCCAAATTGACTTGCAACAAGTGGTCCTGGTTCCAAATGCGGAAGGCGATGGATACCTGTATTTTATATGCTGTAGTGTGCTGGGTGTCAGACATTGCAATGCACCTTGCTTTGATCTTGACCTGTTAGATCAGAGGGAGGTAATCTTATCCAGAAAGGGCCACTGTGTATGATGGTTTTCACTGCAACTCTCTGAACAGCGAACCTAACAGTTATCCCAATACCTTGATCTTGCTAGCATATTTAAATGTGTACCTATTCAGGAATAGAGTGGTGAAGGCATTCAGAGGAGGACTGATGATTATCAGAGGGAACAAAGGGGCTGGGTACTTGTCAGTATCCAGTAGAACCACCAGACTCCTACACTGAATGGTTCTGGATGTGGCACAGACGTTAATCCCTCTGTATTAGGGGATCCGTCTCCAGTTTGTACTCTTCTAGTTAATAGGTAGATTATCAGGCAGTTTTTCACCCTAGTCCAGTACTCATTGACAGCCTAATACACCGTGTTTCAGTTTGTCTTGATAGTCAATACATGTCACAGGATGTACATTACTCTGATGGGCAGGCCCTCTTACATATGATGGAAATTGCAATACCTACTTTTGGCCACGAGATGGCAGCAAGAAAATAGAAAAATTATTTTCCCACGGTCTACTAGCAGCTTTTAGATGTTAATTCTTCATAAAAATAATTTGACTTGATCCAATGTATTTTTAATACAAACAATTACCACACAAAGCTGCTAGTTTCCTCCGGTTTCCCCCCACAGTCCAAAAACATGCTGAGGCTAATTGGAGTAGCTAAATTTACCGTAGGTGTGCATGTGTGAGTGAATGGTGTGTGAGTGTGAGCTGTGATGGGCTGGCCCCCCATCCTGGGTTCTTCCCTGCCTCGTGCCCATTGATTCCGGGATAGACTCCGGACCCCCTGTGACCCAGTAGGATAAGCGGTTTGGACAATGGATGGATGGAAATAGCATACAGATTAAGCACCTGTACTGTGCTATCTGCTTATAGTAGCTGTCCATTGTAGATACATCACTGTATGCATACTGTATTAAGAGCTAGATAAGGACAGTGGGTCATTATATGGCTTGCAGTCCTGCTCATTTTCCTGCACCCGTTACACTAAGTGATACACCCACTAATGTCCTCTTTCATCCACTTTCAGGCATCTCTTGATCAGTGTATATTACTTACTATGGACCTTGGACATACATGCGATTGGACACACACACACACACACACACACTTACACTAATTACCTAATCAACCATCTGTGCAAGCAAGTAAACATGTACCATCTATATAAGTATTGTACATAGCATAGAGAGTGTCCAATCTATATTAAAGGTGACTCGAAAGAAGTCAGACTTTAGTAAAGACTGTAAATTTCTCAGCCATAACATAAGCCGTAAATAATTACCAAATGAGTCATCCCCTTTCGGAAACATTTATTGATATTCTTTCATAACACACAGACATGAGTTTTTTTTCAACTGTCAGCATCCGATCCAAACGGGATTCCCATTTCCTTTCTGTGGGATCCAACAGAACACGGGCTGACCATCAGTCAACATGTCTTCAACCATGCAGGACAGGACCCAGTCCAGGCCAAACCTCACGGTGCTGGTGTTAATAAAAAAAATGTAAGGAACATGCAGCTGCAGCTCACACACAAACACAGTCCACAGCATCCAGAAAAAGGTCAGGCCTTTTTCTTCTTTAGCTGACTCCGCCCAGACCTCGCCCCCTTTCTGGGCGCCTCGCACTATGCCTTTGAACTGGCCCTGCAGCTTGGCCCGTTTCCTGTTTCCCAATGCAAGTCATAAGATTCACCCGTAAATGATATTTTGAATCGGAACGATATTTATTACTATTGTTTAGATTAAATATATAACGGTTTAATGATTGAATATAACTTGATATTGTTGTTTGTGTTGTTTAGTTTGAGGTTCTAGTTTCTGTCTTTATCCGCTTTCGTTTCAGTAGGCAGCTGGTTCATCCCAGGCTCAGGGTCTCTCTGCTCTTCATCAAACCCACACCCCCAGTTTGGGAGCACCCTCTCCCTCTCCTCCCCCCACGGCTGTGACTGTTACTCCTCCTTGAGGAGTAACTGCTCCGCCCCCTATCCCAGCCCCTATACCCACAGGAGTGCATCACCCAGTGAGCCGCCGCCCTGCCTGTCCCCTCACACAAGCACACACTGAAATCATGGTCCTAAGCTCTCTGTGTGGGTCACCACGATAGTACAGCACACCGACGATTACCCTCTGACTGAATCAGAATCAGCTTTATTTGGCCAAGTATGTTCACACATATTGGGAATAGTTAGACATTTAATCAAAATAATTAAGACAAGACATAAACATACAGTTCTGTTGATATGCGACGCATATAACCTCTGCATTCACAGCACTGCTTCAGTTATCGAAGAGCAAATTTCCAAAACTCACTCAGTCCGATAACCTAAAGTAATAAGTCATAATCCTCTTCATACGTTGCAGTAATGGGAATGAAATCTCACTCAGTGTTTATGTAATGGAGCAATGGAATTTCGTGAAATTTCCAAAAGTCCACAGAAATATTTAGAAAAACATTCCTGCAGACTGAGTTTTTGATATTTGCTTTTCAATTAACACAATTTTCTTCAGTCTGAGGTTTAACAGAATTCAGCCATATGCTGTTCAAAAAAAACTACACAGAACAAAAACAGAATGGACTTTACATCTGTCTGAAAGGAAAGTTGACACAGGCTGCAGCAGTGAACAAATCAATCAATGTATTAAAGTTAGGCATTAAGTAACTGGAGGCAGTATATACATAACATGATAACATGCCTTTTCTGTATTGACCATATTAAGGACGCTGTAACACTGCCCACCACATACCTGCTTCATTTATTGTTTTATACTTGCAGCTGCTTATTCAGACAGCTCGTCTACCTGTCTGTCCATGTTGCCCTCCCATGACAACTGGTCCAGCCTACAGGTGCCGTCCCATTCCGGCATGTTACCCATGAGTCATAGCGGCACCTCCGGGAGCAGCTCCAGGTGAGCCCGTGCCTCCCCTCCCCCACCTGTCCCCATGCTGAGTCTCGGGCCCCCGTCTTCCCTCTTGTTCTCGCCTATACCCACATCCTGGCCTGTGTCTGCATCGTCTCACCTCGTTAACAGGACTTTCGCCTTCTTCTGTCCTGATCCATTCAGGCCCATCATTCTGGGACATGCTTTGATTTATTTCGCCATAGTTACTCTTTGTTTTCCTTTGTACTTTGCACTCTACAAGTAAAATGAATAAAAAATAGGCATTATTTTGATATTGTTTTAGTACAGTGACACTAGTATATTTGTTGTTGTTTCCAGGCAACACTGCATGCTGATTTAACGTCTTTCCTTAATCTCCACCCCATTGCTCACACACAGCCAGTATCCCAGTTTGTGGTCAATGAGCTCCTCCTCACTCACCCCAGTCTCCTAGTCCAGTGGAATGTCCAACAGCTTGGGCTCTCAGTTCCTGCGTGTCATGCCCGGCTCGTCCGCTCCTCCTGTGTGCCACGCCCCCTGATTACCCACGTGTTTTCTCCCGATTTGTACCCAGCTGTATCTAGTTAATTTGCTCAGTCCTGTGTATTTCAGTCCGTGTCTTACCTGAGTCCAGTGTCTGTCATTGATGTTTGTATGCGTGAGATGTTTCCCCGTCCGCGCTTCCTAATTAAACTCCCGTTTTTGCCTGTCCGCTTGCTCCTTGCACGCCTTGCCCGCTCGATCGCCTGCCTGCTTGTACCCGATCGTGACACTGCGCAGCTCTACAACTCATTACCCAGGGCTCTCGCACCCGGCCACAGTGCCCCTCTCAGGCTCCCCGCTGTATGACAGCACTGCCCCATCGGAAGTTCATGAAGCCTCACAGTACGACGCCTCTCCCCACGCGCGCTTAGCCACCACCGGGACTCCCATCACTCCTCCTTCCCTGTAGGGCGGCGCACTTCCATTATTATTACAGTTTCTACTGTCACTCTGTTGCTTTTCCTGGTGCTGGACTTTTGACAGATAAATACATTATTTGTTGCATTCAGTGACAAAAGATTGGTCTGTTTAACACCCTCAGTCTCCACCCTATGAGCCCCTTGTTGGCGGCAGAATC
The DNA here is from genome assembly GCF_023856365.1 of Brienomyrus brachyistius. NCBI lineage: Eukaryota > Metazoa > Chordata > Actinopteri > Osteoglossiformes > Mormyridae > Brienomyrus > Brienomyrus brachyistius. The sequence continues at coordinate 70,587 of NW_026042790.1, forward strand.
AGGAAGATGTCGGAGAAAGCAGAGGTAAAGTGAATAGTCACCTCGACAATAATGTGGAAACCGCTAATGGTGATCATGCCTGTGTGGGTGAAATGGATCACCACAGTATAAGCGGATGATGATTATAGACGATTTTTCCCTTTTTCTTTATGTCTGTTTACCATCTAATAGGCATTTTTTTTCTTTGGGATGCGTCTAGGTCAGATACGACCAAAATATTTTTCTCATTTCAGAAGTGAAAAAAAATATTGCTCTCAGATTCTGTTCAGTTGTAGTTTTTTAAAATAATGTACCTTGATTTGTGTTTGTTTAAAATGCCATTACCTGTTGCTTACTGGGCCGCTGAAAATGTCTGGCCCAGCTAAATTTCTTGGTTTAAAAATCTGGCCCAACTACTTTCCAGACCTGGACTAGCCCTACTGAATCATACACTAATGTTATTCTGTTATGTGGGCTGTTGTGATAGGGAGATTTGCTGGATGCTGCACGACGGGTGGTGTCCCTGCTGCAGAATGCCCTGTCTGAAGCAGCACCTAGAGACAGTGAGGGTTGTTGTCATCACCTTAATATTGTATATACGCAATCTGTTATTTCTTAACTAATATAATTGTAAGGTATTCTTCTAATATATTGTGCACAGCCAACAAAAAAGAGAAAAATGCAAAACCAAAGGAAGGCTTTCTTTTCTCTTAAAAGTCTTTTTTCTAAACCAACTGAGAGTCAGTTAGAGGGGTGTTCATTATCAGTATTGTTGCTGGCATTTCTGAAAATGTGCCAATTTTAGTCAAGTGGCTACTTTTCAAATGCAGTCCCTGGCCAAGATGAAGAAAGTTCATGAAGACTACATGATAATATTAAGCACTGACATAACAAACAACATTTTTTACATGCAAAATATACAGGAAATATACACTGCAACAGGCTAGGATAGACAAATAACCAAATACACTTGCAAGCCTGACCACTTTAGACCCCAGATTAGAAAATTGGTGAATGAGCATATATTTTTTCCAAGTTTTGTTTTGCTTTCAAGTTCTCACAAATAAAAAAAAAAAAAGATTTTCCCACTATAGCCAGATCCAGTTTCTGTGGGGGGCGGGGGGGGGGGGTGACAATTTGTAGTAATAACTATTTCCTGCTGAAAACCACTGGTAAACTATCCACATGTCTCTGAATATCTGTGAGTCCCGAGACCTCCATGACAGATAGATATAAGTTGCTAGTGTTGATCGGCAGGAAATCTTCTCCAAAGCCCCACCACCACCTCACACCAATCCACCCAGGGTTTACTCCAAATAAATTTGCTGGTAATACAAACCGGATCAACTTGTGGTTTGTGTCCACGTGTACTAGAGACAAAGGCCCTGGTACATTCTGCGTACAACACAGCCAAGACTTGACAACCTTTATATGATGCGCATGGAATCAACCCTATGCATGGAGGCTGCAACTCTTCTCCACCGAACCCTGTAGCCCATTGACTGCAGCCTGCATTGACTATCCTGTAGCCTGCATTTGGTAGATCATTCTTGACAGAAGAAACCAAATTGTCAAGTTCCCTAACACAGAGCTCATACTCTTTTATTCTTCTTAAGATTGTTCTTCTTGAAACACCCATCAGTGTGGCTATGCAAGGCACAGGAAGTTGAGTATGGAGCATTTCTTTCAAACATTGTTCTTCAATCAAAATCTTGGGTCGTCTATTGGTGGCAGCGACTTCCTGTGTGACACATGGGGCTGGACGTTCCAGATGTGCCCTCACAAGGTCAAAGAGCTCTTGCAAAGCCAGGGTGATAGCAGGAGGTACTTCAATGTGATTAGACAGGGCCTGCAGAAGATACAGCTCCTGATGACAAAGGAACTCCAGGTAATCCAAATTTAGTGGAGTCGCGCTGAATCCTATTTCTATTTTATGCAGAAGACTTTCGAGAAGGTGGTATCTGAGCTGTTCACAGAACAAATTATAGTTAATGAGGTGTCAAGATCTTGTCTCTGATCCACACACTAGGCCTACCATTCAAAAGTTTTAATTATGAAAATGAAATGTTTTTGTTTTGTGAGGTGCTTGTTCATGTATGATGATGTAGTGGCTGCTCTGTTTGACCGTGGTAAACCTTTTCACAAACAATATAAGTGAAGAAGTATGACATTAGATCTAAGGACCAGAGTATAATAAAGTTAAATAAAATCCATCAAAAACACTTACTCAGTGGAGATTCCAATGTAGTAGGCAGACAACTTTATGGCTTTAATAATGAGTGTATTTAGCAGCTACAAGGACAAAAGATATTATAAACCTCTCCATTTTAATGCTAATTTAATAAACATTAACAGATAGCACTTAAGGTGGTTTCGCCTATAGTCTGCTAACACTAACCCGAGAACTAATATCTGAGGAGCGTTCTTCCCAGGATTTGAATTTATTAAATTGGCTTTGTGATGTTGTATTAAGAAATTTTATTCACAATGCAATTTACCGTACATTGGCCCATTCTTTTATATACGGTAAGACGAAGCGGGAAATTCGAGCGAGCGAGTGCTGTGCAGACGCGAGCGCGTAGAGGGGATGGGTTTTCAGCACTCGAGCACACGCACGCGCGTGGTTCGACTTTTGGCCCTAATTTAACGGCGAGCGAGTGAGTGAGTGCTGTGCAATCGCGAGCGCGTAGAGAGCATGGATTTTCTGTTTTTATGCGCACGACTTTTGGCACTAATTTAACGCCATAGAAATGTGTGTTTAAAAGGGGAGGAGATCGGGTTGCAGCGCTGGTGTGAGCGGTTTCTCCGGGCAGTTCGCTCGAGGCTAACGTGGCTTTGGGAACGTGGTGTACCCGTCACCCATGCCAGGGAAGAAATCAAAACCGAAATGCTAGGAATATGGACTTCATCTTACGTCAAGCGTTTTCCCCTCCATTGACGCCCATAAAGAAAAGGCTTAAAGTCCATATTCCTAGCATTTCGGTTTTGATTTCTTGTCAGGTAAGTCTTTATGGCCAGATACATTCGCGAGAAATTTGGTGATTTGTGGTGACTGTTTTAATACATTAAGTTGCGTTACGCATTTTCACATTAAGCGTTTTAGAATGTCCCGTGGCAGGTATCCCCTTCTATTGCCCTAGGGAGGGTTGTAACCCTCGTCTGTATATTAATAAAGAATAATCCTTCTATTCCTGTCTCATGTATCTGGACCTCCCCAGCAATTTAACGAAATTTGGTGGCAGCGGTTACAAGTGAACCCGTTTAAGTTTAGCGCTCATACTTCCGTCCATATGTTTAAGACCCACCTTGGCTGACTTAGCTGACATGTCCTGATTTCATAATCTTCAAATTTGTAATCTTTTCTCCTTCATCTAACTCCATGTTTTTAACTTCTTGTCATTTTCTTGCCGTTTGACTCATAGAAAATTATCAGACTTAAATGACACGTCAGCCTGTGCAGACAGCGATTTCAATGTTTTAATAAATTGGCCAGCAGGTGGGGGCAGTGCTCAATTTCATTAATGCCATTCAGAAAACTTTCAGGCTTTATGTCTTAATGAACAGCCTAGAAAAGGACAAAGCATTATATTACTGATGCATACAGCAGATCCCCAACTCAGGCTGTGTTGCATATTCTTAACAGTGCTACAGTATGTTCACACAGCCAGTACAAACAAACTTGCAAGATCTAGACCAGGGGTCACCAACCTTTTTAAAACGGAGAGCTACTTCACGGGTACTGAGCCATACGAAGTTTGATATCAGTTTTAAACGCCCTCCTAAACATGTCTAAACTTCATGCATGATAAACATGTTTTAAATGCTTTTTTATATTCAATTTCAAATCTATATAAATGCAAATGTGATAGATTAGAAACAGGACAAAATAAAATTTTAGATGATGTTCGCTGGTGAGTTGTGCTATTTTATAGAACAGGTCCACGGGCAACTCATGTGGTCATTGGGGGCATCCTTGGGGCACCATGTTGGTGACCCCTTATCTAGACCTACCACATCAGGTAGGAAGGTGCCTATTTCTACCAACTATTCAGACCATCAGACCCAAACCATACATTCAGTCATGCACAGGCACTCCACCAGAGGGCTCTACATTCTGTCCTACATCTGCTCACCTGTTAGACCCACACTCAGTCTCCATCCTGATTTCTACCTACTACTCGGACTATCTCACCAAAACCAGTCCTGTGGCCTGTTCTATGAAGCGGGGTTACTGGCTTATTGGGGAAACTTGTCGGATTTCTTGATCGGGACCTTCAACTGCTCTGCCATAGAGAGCATCCTAACATGCTGCCTTACGGTCTGGTATGCGGGCTGCTGGTGGCCTCCTACCGCTCTGCCATAGAGAGCATCCTAACATACGGCCTTACGGTGTGGTATTCGGGCTGCTGGTGGCCTCTATGACTTTTTTTGTAGACAGTCCATCTGTGTGGTGCTGTTTGCACGAATTGTTTTGGGAAATGCACTTACAGTTTTGCAGATGTTAAGGGTGATTCCAGAAATGCATCAAAGCAACTGAGGAACTGCAATGTCACTGTACAGTTACTTATAATGGGCGCCAATGTAATGTGTAGAGTGGCAAATAAACTGATTCACCATTTACTCTCATGTACATCACTTAAAATGCTTGTTTTAAATGCAAATGTGTGAATGTAAATCTAAGCAGTAAAGCTACAATTTACATTCTGTTTGCATGGTGGAAAGAACATTTAATCTGCCTTTTAAGTGTGATTAGAATATCTAATGCCTGTGTGCTTGTAATAAGATGGTCGCTGGTTCAAACCCAGCCACAGCACATCTCTGCGTCCTTGAGCGAGGCCCTTAACCCCCAGCTCACTGGGCATCACTATGGGTGGCTGCCCTTCGCAGACAACTTACTCTGTTTACTCTAAAAAAAAGAGAGCAAGTTGAGAGAGAAGTTAAGACAATTTCTCCACAGGGACCAATAAAGTATCAATTATTATTACTGTATGAGAGACTGTCTAATATCAGATAGATAACAGACTCATACTGTGCTGAGCTTGTCTGAGAGAGATGATTAGCAAATGCTCTCCCACAGTATCTCAGCACTCTGTACAAAGAACTTTATATGCTCAGTATCTGCTCCTGTTTATCTAATTGTTCTCATTTTAACTGGATGTTAAGGAGTAAATTAATAAACGTCATGTAAGTGCACATTAAAATGCTTTTTCACTGTTACTTAAGTTCCCATGTGAACAGCCAATCAGATCAGCCTGATGTGTGTCTCTCTGTTTCCTCTCTGTTTCCTGCCCTTTCATCCCGACCACGACCATGATCTCTCACTTAGCAGCAGAGCAGTTTATTCTAAACAGTGGAAGCACAAAAATGTTCAGACTCTTTGGTCTTCTCATTTTCATTAGTAAGGCCCTATAATATAAATTATTTTGGGATTTTAATATTTTCATTTATCTGTATGATGTGATCAGTGGAATTTGGCCATTTAATCTGCATCATAGTTAATAGTTATTTAGATTACTATTATATGTCTTATTTGATTATGATTTTTTTTGTTTTTCTGTTTTTGCAGACACTGCACTGACTACAGATGTTGTTCAGCCCAGTCACCTGATGAGGGTTCAGCTTGGAGACAGTGTGACCCTGACATGCTTCTGTCAAGGAGAAACAACTTTTGTTACTTTGTTTAAGCAAGCTGTTGGTCGGAAGCCCCAGCCCATGGCGAAAGCACTTCTCTACGTACCTGGTGAATTTTACAAGGAATATAAAAGCATAAAACGTTACTCCTTACTGAATGCAGAGGGGAGTTTTAACCTCACTATTTCTAACGTGGAGCCGTCAGATTCTGCAGTGTATTATTGTGCTGCTGTGTTTCTTCATGAGGTCACCTTCGGGAATGGAACCTTTGTCATAATCACAGGTAAATGAGATTCCAACTATTTTCATATTTGCTTTATTATAATGTCAGTAAGATTATTCCCTGCAAAATAATTTTGACAGTTTAGTTGTTTGTCAATATAAAATTAGCAAAGATACCTTATTGTCTGCTTTGTTCCATAAATGTTTTTCTAAACATCAAACAAAAATCATTCATTATTATTATTATTATTATTATTATTATACAATTTGTTGCATTTTGCTTGCTGTCAGCCAAAAGCCTAACCTTCTCTTTATACAGATGTTAATGTTACACATTGCAGCCTCTTTAAAACAAATAACATAAAAAAATGTTTGAGTTGTTATATACAGTATAGGACTGTGCAAAAATCTTAAGCAACAAAAGAAAATTATTTTTGACGTTATTTATCTGAGCAGTCAGTGTGTATTCACTCTGAAAAAAAAAATGCATGATTTAACATATGAACTAGGGATGTGCACCATTCAGAACTGATTTGAGAATGAAATTCTCAAATACGTATCCTAAAATTCAGGATTTTGAATACATATATGAACTTGAATTTCAGTTCATTTTGTTAATCTGAATTACATTTGAATTGTGGTTGAAAACAGGTTGTGGCATTGAAATTTATATTTGAATTTAAAGAAGAAGAACGAAAAAGGGTTTGGATTCAAATTCAAGTTCATATACGTACTGTAGGTGTAGCTTTTAACTAAAATATGAACTTTAATTTAAATATGAATTATACATAAACACATTAACATTGTTATACATCATTGTTATAAAAATGTCGTTTTGTAAAGAATGAAATAATGCAACATTTGAAGTGTCACCTAAAATAATAATTATACTGTCATTTTGTGCACCATGGTGGATCTGCTCATAGGAAGAGCTGAGTGTCTCTCCTTAAAAGTCAGTGTTGGCTGCAGTGACGGCAGTTTCTAACCTAAGAAACGTCCCAAACACTTTTCCTGCATCAAAAGTCAAACTAGTCCCTATTCCTGCCATGAAAGGTTCACATAATGTCACCGATACCTGAACCAACCATGTTTATCAGAGGATGCCAACCCTTTGGCTGCAGCTTTCTCTGCACACGCTGAGAGAGTCTTCAGTGTAGCAGGAAAAGATTTCAGGCCAGAAGATTGCAAATTAAATCATGAAACCTTTGAAGATATTATGCTGAATAAATGTAATAATAATGAAAAATTAGCAATGTGTATTGGAATAAAGCATAATTGTATTTGCCATGACGTTTTGCTTTTCGCTGTAGTGCTATGGTTGAACGGAAAAACTTACTTTTGTGTGCATAAGAAAATAAATAGGAGGAACTACGAAACCAAGTAATTCCTTTTACTATGTATACTTTTTCTTTAATGTTAAAAGATAGACAAACTAGTAATGGGCAAACAGCTCTTCGGCTCTTGAATTAAATTATGCAGGTACTACAGCAAAATGCTCAAAAATACCAAAACACATCAAGAGCTAAATATGCAAAAACAATAAATACCTTCCTGTGGAAAAGGGGCAACATAAACCAAATGTAAAGTCACGAAAATCATGAAAATATAAAGTACACTTTACACACTTCATTTCTTTGAATTGAAATTAATTATATTCATCTACCTTCATACATTAATACAAGACATTATATGATTATAATGTTTGTTATTATCATATAATTTTTATTTAGGTATTATGTAGGTGCAGTTAATGTATAGTGTTACCTGATATATACTAATAAGCAGTAATACAATAAAAAGAGAGAAGAATGTCAGCTGTTCTCCAAGAAGTTACTGATTTCTTGGATGGCTAGAAGAACATCGATTCAGTTCCCAAAAATCTGTAAGAACAATTTTTGAGGATCTGTATTTTCCATTGTTATTCTCAAAGGGCTGTCATCATGACTATTTTGCTTTTCAGGTAAAGACTCCAACAGCAGGACTGTGGTACAGCAGCCTGTGTCTGACACATTGCAGCCAGGAGACTCTGTGAGCCTGCAGTGTACGATAGAGACTGGGAGCTGTGCAGGAGAACACAGTGTTTACTGGTTCAGACATGGATCAGGAGAATCCCTTCCTGGAGTCATTTACAGCCATGGAAACAGCAGTGATGAGTGTGAGAAGAGCCCTGAGGCTGGATCTCCTACACGGAGCTGCGTCTACAGCCTCCCCAAGGGGAACCTCAGCCTCTCCGATGCTGGGACTTACTACTGCGCTGTGGCCATGTGTGGGGAGATGCTGTTTGGGAACGGCACATAGCTGGATATAGATGGTAACACCCAGTGTGGGGAGATGCTGTTTGGGAACGGCACACAGCTGGATATAGATGGTAGCACCCAGTGTGGAGAGTATATCTGCTTCAAAGTTTTATTTAGCTTATTCTGCTATTAAGACATTTATTTCTTTTTTTAATGTAATGAATTTTCTAATTTAAGTGCTTAAATTAAATTACACAGATGTTAATTTAATAATTATCCATCCATCCATCCATTTTCCAAACCGCTTATCCTATTGGGTCGCGGGGGGTCCGGAGCCTAATTTAATAATTATTTCAAATATTAATATCCATCCATCCATCCATTTTCCAAACCGCTTATCCTATTGGGTCGCGGGGGGTCCGGAGCCTAATTTAATAATTATTTCAAATATTAATATAAATTGTTAAAATGCAAAATACTAGAAGTTCATGTTAAAAATGGACTATTTACAAAACAACTGCTGTAATGTGTTATCGATTTGATCTTTAACTAATGTAATGTAAGCAAATGGGAAATGTGTCTCTATATCATTATGCTGAAATCTATCTCTTTGTTACAGGCTTTCAGAAGCTGCTGGATCCTCTTCACTCTGGCTTGCTGATAGTTTTATCTTGCAGCATTATTCTGAACGTTGCTCTCATTTGTATAAGATGTAAACTGACCTGTACACACTGTGCAGGTACGCTGCCCGGCTTTATGCACTCAGAAGGACAAAATGTAGATTTTAACAAATTATAGAAATATAAAATTGTTTTATGATAGATAACATTTTCATATTAAAACCACTCTTGCAGGTAATACAGTTTTAAAATCCATTATTAAATCTCACCTTATTTATATAAACCTTTTTGTACTGTAAGATTTACATTTTTGTATTATATCTTTCATATTTTGCAAAATCTATTGAAATATACATGTTGCAATAAGTTGCATATCAATAACTTTTATTACCAAGATCTCCTTTATAGCAATTTTATTATATATGATATATGAGAACAAATGACACGTATCCAAACATGCACACTTAAATTGACAGAAGTCATTTTTACTTTCATTTTTGAGACAAAAAGGATGTTGATTGCTTGAAAATTCGGAATGTTATCTGACCACGGTATGATACCGTGCGAAATTAAATAATATATTGATGTGTTATATATTTTAAACAGATGAAAAGAACAGTGATATATCAAAAGTGGAATGGTCACGCAAGCAAGTATGTAATAAATATTTCAAATTACAAATCGTCAGTAAAACAAATGAACCTCAGACTGATTTCCATCCTGGGATCAGCATTTTAAGTGCTATTTGTGAAAATAGGTAATAGCAAACCGATTTGATCCATCCAATTCTGCCATCTTTGTCTCCACAGTGCCATGACGAGGACACACTGAATTACGCTGCCCTGAACCTTAAGAAGCCAAAACCCAGGAGACAGAAGAAAGACGGGAATAATGACACTCTGTATTCTGACCTCCGCTACAGAGATTATGAATAAAGATGCTTCTCATTCATGTCAGTCACACAGAGTGTTCAGGGTGTAGCTTTAATAATGTTCAGAGGAGGGCAGGGGAGCCAGTGCTTCTGAGACTGAATCACGGGATTTTACGGAGCACCGGTGCTGAGTTTGGTGTCAGTGTGTTTGGGGCGCATTTTTACTGGAAGTGCAAATGTTCAAGCCAGACTGGGGGCTGAGGGAGGGGGAGAGGGGAGCCACAGAGATTATTTCTTCATGGCATGGGGGGGAATAAGCGGCTTTAATGTTGTGGAAAGGCTGAGTTGCTGCAATCAGTTCTTTGATGTCACACATGCTTACTTGTCTCCCTTGTGTACCATGCTGAATGGTTTGGGGCAAACGCACAGGGACTGATCGATTATATTAAACAGATGAAAGAAACTGAATGAAAATTTCAAGTGTTCTTAAATTACGTTTTTCATTTAATTGTGTGTTCTGGATGTATTTTTGAGTATATACATGTACCTGTATATGTACCTGTATATATACCTGTGTCGTTAATAACGATGTGGATAATTAAGAAAGAGGAGTTTTGTTTCTTGCTCCCTGTCTTGTTACTTGGCTCACAAACATACACACACATAGACACACACACAAACATACACAGACACACAAACACACACACACATAGACACACACACACACAAACACACATGCACACATGCACACACACACACTGCTACGGCTCTGTAAGAACACTACCATGCTCTTTTGTGTGAGTGGGGTGGGGGGTGTTAAATAAGATGAAAATGACAATGGCTGTACTTTTGTTATGTCAGTTGTGTTTCTATAGTCATTGTATCATATTCCACAAGCTTTTTATTCTACAAGATGTACAAGCCAGTCAGTGTATTCAGTGGGGTGTTCAGGAGTCATTAGGTTCTGAAAAATGTCTTGCATTTAAAACATAATGTACTTTTGAATACTTAAGTATTTTTAGATGCAAATACTCCAGTACTTTAACTGAAGTAAAAAATTAACTGAAAAACTTTGAGTATTATTTGACGAGGAGTATCTATACTTAACTCAAGTAGTGAAGTTGTGTACTTTGTCCACCTCTGTCCAAAAGTGACATACAGCTGTAAGCTGTTTGGGTTTGTTTGTCTGCTGAGTGCTTCTCTGCAGTGCTGCAGATGTTTCCACTGGTTAGATGCAGCTCAGGAAGACTGACCCACTGACTGCACTGTGCTGGACTCACTTTGCAAAGAGTAAAAACCACACAGACAGAACAATATCTGCTTCTTGTAAGACCCTGTTTCCTCTCTACCTCACCCAGGTCACGCTTTCAAGTATTCAGCCTAAGTTATTTTATCCAAACAAGCCACCATTATTATTCATGCAGCTGGACATTTGACTGGAGCACATGATTGCTACATATCACTACTGTACATGGAACGGAATGTACAGTTTTCACAACAGAACTTTAGAAAAGCAAAATTCTCATCAGTCCACATCTCTAACCACCACACATCCTAGGGCTCCCATTTATAATGGTACATTTTTGTTTTATTCACATTCTTTTTCATCACACAGATAAACACCATCCATTAATCTTACAGCATGTATCCTGGTCAGGGTGATGGGGACGACACCACCTATATCGAGTGTGATTTAAGGCCAAGACCTTAAAAGGGAGAGTCAAGACTGAGGCTTGTTACAAGAGCAGTGGGGCACAAAACAACAAACAACATCATTATGAATGTAAAAGAAATGGATGTATATATAAATATAGGGTAATAATAGAAACAAAAAATAAGAATATATTACATACAGAGGAATATTATAGGAATATTAAAATTAACTTATACACAATCCTTAACTTATACACAATCCTATTGCATGTAACATTATTGCTCATGTGCCAGATATTAGCCTCCCAAAGGAAGCTGCCACACAGGGCATAATGCACTGGCTCAATGCAACACTGCACATCAGTGAATAAGGAGGAACAATATTGCAGATCAGCAGCAGATAGAAACTGTATCAGAAGACAGTGAACAGGGGAAAAGTTCAATGAGCAGAGTGCAGATTATAAAGCCTGACTGCTGTGGGGCCCAATGACCTGCGGTACCGTTCTGTCACACGCCGGGTGTCTGAGTCTCTTACTGAAGGAGCTGCCCTTACGGGCCTCCATAGTCTGCTGGGGGGGTGAGAGGTGTCACATAAAATTGATGACAGCCTTGTTATCAGCCTGCTCTCATCCATCTACTCTACAGTGCCAAGGGACGCTCCTCCCTGATGATGAGAGGAGTCTAAGCATGTGGACATTTGGGATAATGTGAGTTCAGAACTGGATGGTCAGCTGTACGACTTCCAGTCTGTAGGCAGACTCATCACCTTCAGTTATGATGGCAAACACAGTAGTATCACCTGCAAAATTCAGGATCTTCACTGGAGCAGCAGTGATTTGTGTAGAAATTGAAGAGAAGAGGGAGAGCACAGAGCCTGGAGGAGCTCAGTGCTGAGGGTCAGCGTGTCTGATGTGTGCTGTAAGCATACAGATGTCCTGCATTTGTGGAACATTTTGTTTGTGCTGCTGTTTATATGTGTTGTTGACGCTGCAGTCAGTAATTTTCCACTAGCAGTCTCACCTCTGCATTTTACAGGAAGAGCTGACCGACTGAGAGCAGGGTGTTTGTGTCTCTCTTCTCAGTGAGCGAAAACCACACAACCATCAGGTCCTCAGCTCAGGCCCACTGCTTCACTAGAAAAACCACAAAGGGTATTTTTATCTAAAAGTGGGTGAGCAAGTGAGATGTTATTGACAGCATGAATTTGTCTACTAACATTTTAAATTCAAACCTAAAAAGCAGTATGTCCAGGATGTCAGTAATTACATTTAGTCAGTATGAACAATTTGGGTGCAATAATATAGAATAATGTAGAATTTTGCATAATTCAGTTAATACCAGTAAGATACCGATCATTAACACTATAAGGTCATGTTGCTGAATCTCATTGTTAAAGTTAAATGAATCTACGCATTTTTATACACACAAGACTGTGCTTAGTTCATCTTTCAGTCAAAATCACACAGTGAGGCAAATCTGACCATCTTAATTGTTTTTGCTTGTGTGGAATGGCATCCCATGCAGGCCTGTGCTCTGTGCTTCCTGGGACAGGTCCCACCCTCTCCAGACCCCGATGAGAATTAGTAGTCGCTGGATAAAAGATTGACAAAAGATAAAAATACAAAAGTCATTCTTGCTGTCTAACCTCTGATTACTGCATGACATTTCTGATTTCTGATAACTGATAAGTAGAAAATATGTTTAGTCTCTTGCTTGGTGGTAAGAAAAAAGGAGAACCACAAAGAGCACAGTCATTTTCAAGGTTATTTCTCACTGGTCAGTGTGAAAGGCTGCGTCATTAATATAACGCCGGGCTCAGCACAGTGACTGCACCTGCGCTGCACTGTAGAACACAAGCCAGGCTGCAGACCATCAGCCCTGAAAGTTAAAACAGGACTCGTATGTGTGTCATGTGGTGTTTAATAAAAATTTACAGGACAGAACATAGTGGATTCAGTTTCCTTTGCTCTTACACTCCCAGTCCAAAGTGTGGCCACGACTGCTGTCAATGCATCTGTCTCTTTTTTCACCTTAATTTTTCACCTGTGTTATTCACCTTAATATCAAAAGGCTCCAAAGCAGTACAGTAATGCAGAACAAATATTGTAACTAACAAGGAAGTGGGGAGGTAATGGACAGAAGTGTTGGTTTTTGGTAACTCCACTCCTCTGACCTCCACTGTAATTTTAGGTTCCTTGGAACAATATTGTAAACCAGTCATCACACATCACACACATAAAGTCGACACCAACCTTAAGTTTGACACTCAGATAAGGTTAGTTGTCAAGTCAAGCTTTTTACAATTGAGGCAGTTGGCCAAAATAAAGCCAATTCTTTCTAGGCAGCACTTTGAGACAGTAATCCACTCTTTTGTCACTACTAGTTTGGACCACTGTAACGCCCTCTATGTTGGGGTTAGAGGCTCCACTATTGTTCACCTCCAGAAGGTTCAAAATGCTGCCGCACATGGAAATATGAGCATGTCTCCCCCATTTTAGCCTCACTCCACTGGCTGCCCGTACATTTTAGGATTCATTTTAAAATTCTGTTATTTGCTTTTAAAGCCCTCAGTGGTCTTGCTCCATCTGACCTCTGTGAGCTGCTTCACCCTTACACCCCCACCCGCTCTCTCAGGTCAGCTGATCAGCTGTTCCTGACGGTTCCTAAGACTCAGCGTGAGCTTAGAGGGGATCGAGCCTTTGCAGTCGCAGCTCCTAAAATGTGGAATGACTTGCCTTTTCACATTAGAGAGGAATCCCCTCTGTCCGTTTTTAAATCTCTTCTAATCTCTTCTCCTTCACCTTTGACACATTGTGAGATGTTAATTTTAATAGTAAATCTTATTTTAATCTTAGCCTTTTCTTTATTAATTAATTGATTTTTTTAAATTTTTATTAATGGCCTTTTACTCACATTGAATGTTTTGGTTTTTATTAAATTTCTTTTACTTCGTTTTTAAGTGTGTGAATGTTTTTATTTATTCCTTTGTGCAGCACTTTGGTCCATAAGGTTGTTTAAAGTGCTTTTCAAATAAAGAGCTGGATTGGATTACATTGGAAGATGGCTCAACAAATCTCTTTCACAGAATGTAAAATTCGACAGAGGGCGCAAGGTGACATTCTGTCAGGGGCCCAGAATTTTTAGCTACACCTCTGTGTTACTGTGTTTTTTTTGTTCTAGCCATCAATAACTCTGGAGTTGCTATATCGCCACCTGGTGGTGAAAAGATCAGACAAAAATATGTACACATGTTACCAACAGTTTGAAATTGAAGTGCAGAGTTAACAGGTTTAATTAATCGTCCCCACGGATGCCAGTCATGAAATTTGAGAATTGCAAATTAAAACACAGGAAAAAATCAGGAACACTACAAGATAAAATATTTAGCAAACACTCAATGTGCATCCAGGGTGACAAGGGACAACTGGAGGATGATATGACAATCTGACAGTGACATTCACAGCACTTTATATGTTGCCAAAAACAGAAAAGGGGATTAAAATCAAGAATCAGAAATCATGTATGAGGGTGGGGCTGCTTGGTGGTGCAGTGATTAGCACTGTTACCTCCCACCACTGGGACTCAGGTTCGAGTCTCCGCCTGGGTCACATGTGTGGGGAGTTTGCATGTTCTCTCTTGCTAAATTGGCCGTAGGAGTGCATGTGTGTGTGAATGGTGTGTGAATGTGCCTTGCAATGAGCTGCCCCCCCGTCCTGGGTTGTTCCCTGCCTCGTGCACAGATCCTGCCAGGATAGGCTCTGGACCCCCCGCGACCCAGTAGCATAAGCGGTTTAGACAATGGATGGATGTATGAGGGTGAGTCACAATGACGACAGCTGCTCTGTTGACTTGGTCCCAGGAGTCGTCAGCGTTGGTCTGCCGGGGCCCCCGTCCTGTCTGTGGAAGCACCCGTCTTGTTGGCTGTTCTCTCTGCCTGGGCCCCCTCTCCTGCTGCCTCACGTTTGGGTTGAAGTGGCTCCCCAGTGCTTCTGTAAAGCTCTTTGTGTATCTTAGAAAAGGGCTGTATAAATGTAACATTCATTCATTTATTCAAGGTCCCAGCCAGAAGAGTGCAGTACTACACTGTCCCCCACAGCCTGAATCAGCTGGATGTTATAGGATTAAGACACTTCCTGCATTAGGCCATTTACCCTCAGTGTATTTCCATACCCTGACAGGATGGATGACAATACTATGGCCCTAATTTTCAATACACAGTTTTCACAGGAGTCTCACCCTCATCCACATTCTCTGCATTCCTTATCTCATGCTTCTTTGCCACCCGCATCTCCTCTGCCTGCTTTGTCTCATTTTCCCACAATTGAAACACCGTCCAATTTGTCTCTGTTTTAGTTCTACCACATTAGTCCCTGAGCAACCAGTCTGATCCCGTTCCTCTAATTTCAGACGCATCTGGCTTATCTGATTGGGACTGAAGCTGCTGTTACTAGGAAAACCACATTCGTCCCACTGGGGCAGGTCTGACACCGCGTCCTTCCCATATGTCTCCCATAATTGTTGTACAGAATTTCAGCTGGAGTTCTTTCCCAGAAGCAAGTAATTTCACTTTAGCACCTGTTCAGTAAAAGTCAAGTAGGTCTTTAATGTTATTTTTAACTTTACACAGTTGAGTATAGTACAGTTACAAAAGAAACTGTTTCCCTCGGACCAAGGTGCTACTTAAATTAACAGAAGACTAACACATACCAACCTAGCAACATACTGTATGGTGCATAATGAGCAAAAACTGTGCAAACATTGCAGGACAGTGCAAAAAGAGAGGACAACTGACACCAACGAGCACAAACAGCACAGTAAACCCAGTACTGAGAAGGCGCAGTTTGGTTGTCCAATGAGGTAGCAATAAAAATAAATAAAAGTAACTGTAAACATGGCGACAATAAGATAAAAAATAGTAGTTAAATAATAAAGTGTGTTAATGAGTGTATGTGTGTGTGGTATCAGATTAGTCCCTGAGAGTTCAGTAGTCTGACGGCATGGGGGATAAAGCTGTTTGAGTCTGGCTGTAAAGGCCCGAATGCTCCGGGACCTATTTCCAGAAGGCAGGAGGGTGAAACGATAATGTGAGGGGTGGGTGGGGTCATCCACAATGGTGGTGGCTTTGCGGATGCAGTGTGTGGTGTGAATATCTGTGATGGAGGGGAGAGATATGTTAGGGTTATCTTCTTCTGAAGATGCGCTGGAAACAAACCAGTCTCTGAACACAGAACAACGCAGACAGCTGTGATGACGTTTTACTTGCTGCAAGGTGTAGGGAATCCACTTGCAGAGTCTCCGCAGTTTCAGCAAAATGATGGTTTATTGAACAGCAAAAATAATACAATGTAATACAGTGTAGAGACACACCGGGTACTGAAAGGCAGCTCAGATACAAATTGAAGACAGTTCTTCACCCCCCTTTATACCCAAAAAGGCCCTCCCCACCAAGGTGTTGTGTGTAGGTGTTGTGAGTGAATTTACATATAAAGAGTGACCCCCTGGAGTGTGAGGATCCTGAGACAGGGACGGGACAGGACAGGGTGGAGACTTTTATGATCATTGTAATTCAATTCTTATCACCTTATCTTATCCTTATCACCATAGTGGTGCCAACTGGAACCCCCATTCTCTCCCTGGCTTCCCCCATGATCATAAATTCCTAACATTGTCTGCATTCAAATGATCAACCAAGAACCTTGGGACATTTTTACCACTTTTCCTTACAAAGGGAAGCCCGGTCCTGACCTCGAGGTGTCAGCCTCTCAGTCGAACTCAGCCAACTTCGAAAGAGTAACTCCCCTCGCAGTGTCTTTTATTGAGGTACACAAACAGGATATGCAACTGACATTGAACATTGTTTGTCACCATATATGGGGTGGAAATATTCAAGCGACAGTTCTTGAGACGTGTTATTGCTCAATTAAGATCAAGCTGCGGCAGGGTGTTGTTTCTAAGCGTCTAGCAAAATGATGATAAAAAAAGTACATATTTCTCTAACACGATACTCCCAATGATTTTCTCACCTGTCATCACTATCTGTTGTAGGGACTTGTGATCTGAGGCGACACAGTTCTCAAAGCAGACCGTGATGCAGCTGCTCAGGGTGCTTTCAACAGTTCCCCAATAGAGTGTGAGAATGGGAGATGGGCTTTTCTGAGCTTCCGTGGAGAGTAGAGGTGCTGCTGTGCTTTCCTTACTATGGAGCTGATGTTGAAGGACCTGGTGAGATTCTCCGCCAGATGGACAACAAGGAATCTGGTACTCTCTACGATCTCCACAGATGAGCCATCGATGTGCAGCAGAGAGTGGTCACTCTGTGTTTTGTGTTCTTCTAACGTCAACAACCATCTCTTTGGTCAACATTCAGAGACAGGTTGTTGGCTCTGCAGCAGTCCGATAGTCATCACACTTCCTCTTTGTATGCTGAGTCACCGTTTTTATTGATGAGACCCACAACAGTCTTGTCATCTGCCTGATGTTGATGATGGAATTCGAAATGTGCATTGCTGCTCAGTTGTGAG
Organism: Brienomyrus brachyistius; assembly: GCF_023856365.1. NCBI lineage: Eukaryota > Metazoa > Chordata > Actinopteri > Osteoglossiformes > Mormyridae > Brienomyrus > Brienomyrus brachyistius. Next base: position 88,321 of record NW_026042790.1, read on the forward strand.
TCATCGGAGTTAACAGCAGTGGGCTGAGCATAAAGTCCTGGGTTCCTGCTACAGCGTCTGAGCAGTTGCCTTCGTCGCCCATAGCTCCTGCGCAGCCCGAGCAGCCGCCTCCGCTGCCCCCTGCGGCCCCAGAGCCCGAGCAGCCGCCGCCTGCTTTGCCCGTAGCTCCTGAGCAGCCGCCTCCGCTGCCCCCTGCGGCCCCAGAGCCCACGCCCGAGGCGCTCCCTCCGCCTCAAATGACTGTGCCCCCTGGGGCTCTTGTTCCTGGCCCCACTCCTGTCCCTGACCCAGCTCCAGACTTTCCTGCCCTAGTCCCCGAGGAGGTCCCGGACAGTCTGACCACCGTGTGTGCCACGCCCCCTGATTATCCACGTGTGCTTCCCTGATCGTACCCAGCTGTGTCCGATTATTTTCAATCAGTCCTGTCTATTTGAGTTCATGTCTTACTAGAGTTCAGTGTCCGTCATTGAAGTCCGTCTGCGTGAGATGTTTCCTGCACCCCGTGTTCCTAATAAATCCCCGTATCCTGCCTGCCTTGCCTGTTTCCTGCCCGTCCGCCGCTCCCGTTAAATGGCGATCGTGACACAAGGCACACGCACATCAAGTACCAATGCAGCAAATACAGATGAACAATTTAGGAGGAATACTAGTCAAAGGAAGGAAGAAAAGCAGCCCACCCTATCTCATGGTCACGGACACAAACATCAGGGAGTGTTATGAAGAAGACATCACACTTAACACCATTGGTTTTATGCAGTGAATTACACCAGAGAGAGTTTTTACATTCTAGCTGTGTTACGTAACATTCCTCAGCCTTCAGGTTTTTTCCACACAATGCACGACATGCAGGGGTGCCAAACAAAACAGCGGAACTGCAGTGTAGCCAATTATTTGTTTCAGTAGTTTTAAGAAAACTAGAACATAAAATGTTTGTTTTACTTAGTCCACAAAAGAGTTTTTACCTATCTTAGTGTATTTTACATCACATACACTCTCGGTCCGTTGTGGAGTCCATCCCACTGTAGTTGGAGAATGCTGCCATCAGTCGCTTGGTGTAGCACTCGCAGGATTTACCAGGCTCCTGTTTAAACTGATGCATCATGCCCCAGTCCATGCGCAGGAGGACCAGTCTCTGAAGGGCTGTCGCATGGTGAGGCCTGTTCTGCCTGGGGTCCAGCAGGTCACTGGCAATGTCCTTCAACTCACAGTGGGCTTGCGTTCATAGTGGGGTACCGCAGGGTTCGATTTTAGGACCACTATTGTTCCTAATTTACATAAATGATATGGATACCAATATATACAGTAAACTGGTGAAATTTGCAGATGACACCAAGGTGGGTGGTGTAGCAGATACTGAATTAGTGGCTCAGCAGCTACAGCGGGATCTTGATTTAATTAGTGACTGGGCCGATACCTGGCAGATGAAATTTAACGTCGATAAATATAAGGTACTCCATCTAGGGAGCAGAAATATAAAGTACAGGTATTTCATGGGTGTCACTGAAATAAAGGTAGCTGATCATGAGAAAGACCTTGGTGTGTATGTTGATGCTTCCATGTCCCATTCTCGCCAGTGTGGGGAAGCAATAAAAAAGGCCAATAGGATGTTGGGGTATATCTCCAGGTGTGTGGAGTTTAAGTCAAGGGAGGTAATGCTAAGATTATACAATTCCTTGGTGAGACCTCACCTAGAATATTGTGTGCAGGTTTGGTCACCATATCTTAAAAAGGACATTGTGGCCTTAGAAAAGGTGCAGCGTAGGGCCACAAAAATGATTCCTGGTCTTAGAGGAATGTCATACGAGGAACGGTTACTTGAGCTAAATCTGTTCAGTCTCAAGCAAAGGAGATTGAGGGGGGACATGATCCAGGTATATAAGATTCTAACAGGTTTGGATGCTGTTCAACCAAATAGTTACTTCAGCATTAGTTTAAATACACGAACTCGTGGCCATAGGTGGAAATTAGCGGGAGAACATTTCAAGCTGGATTTAAGGAAGCACTTCTTTACGCAGCGTGTAGAGTATGGAATAGTCTTCCTGATAATGTAGTGCAAGCTGAATCCTTGGGTTCCTTTAAATCAGAGCTAGATAAGATTTTAACGACTCTGAGCTATTAGTTTAGTTCTCCCCAAGCGAGCTTGATGGGCCGAATGGCCTCGTCTCGTTTGTATAGTTCTTATGTTCTTATGTTCAACTCCTTCATCTACAGTGTCAGATGAGCAAACCTTATCTCCCCCTTGAGGATTTGGACATACCAACATAGGGGCAAGAATTTCTGCTACCTCGTCCTGCTGCCTGAGTGTTTCGCCACGGCACTTCTTCACCGAGAAGGAGGTAGAGTCGGGTGCTGAATGGTTATGATCCTCGTCTGCAGGGGGGAGAGGGGAAGGGGCAGGGGAACCACTGGCTACTCCTCCCTCGGTGGCATAAGGAGGAAGCTGCTGTTTGGGCAGCAATGCTTGGGCAGGAGCCACACAGTTTATTTCTGGGTATCTAATTAGCGGACACCATTAGGTCCCTTCAGGGGCTCCACAGACAAACTCATTGACAAAATAGAATTGTCACAGAAAAATTCTTTGTCACATGCTCAGTCGACATGGACTGTGTGCTATTTACATATTTTTGGCACAAACGAAATCTCATATGCATATCGATGTATCTTTCGCACAAGTGGACCTCCATCACTTTAAAGAGGGTAAACTCTGATCAGGAAATTTACGACGTCAGAATAAACGGATTTTTTAACAGAAGTAACTGACATGCCCTAATAAGGAAATGCATACAATCAGAATACAATATCTGTGGTTTTTAACAGTGGTAACAATCTGATAATGAAAGGAATCAGATCAACATTTCTATAGCATGTAACAGAGCTTGCTCCCCTCCAGAACTCATTGTTCCAGTAGTTATCTGAAATCATCTGCAGGAGCTATTCTTTTATTTGTATATTAAGCATAATTATTCATGAATATTATTGATTATGTTTATTTGTTTAATGTTTTTATTTATTCGTATTTATTGTTTATAATATAATGTTATATAGTATTGCAACACTTGAAACGAGAGGTACTTGCCTGCCTTAGTGATATTTACTATTGTCTAAGTGTATTCCCACCTGTAGGAGGCAGCAATGGTTGTTATTAAAGGTGCTGAGATTACGCGGCTCAGGGCTGAAGGTGCAAAGTGAAACAGTCATTGACCGTATTTGCCATGTGTGATGGTGTCTGCATATCGGCCCTTTTGCGCCAAACAAACCAGTTCAAAGTACTGTGTGTTAAAATATCATATGAATAAATCCTCTCAAGAACTAAACTCAATATCGTATCCTCATCATTCAACGCGTCTGACTTTTGCACCTCTTACCACAAGGCAGTGGATTACATGGGGAAATTACAAACAAGGAGAATTTAATCTGTTTTTCCTCTACATTGTCGTTATTCAGAATATTACAGACTATGAACAAAAACGGACAATGTAAGAAAATAAAAAAATGTGTATGACAGAAAGCTAGAGTATTTTTGCAATGGTGAGCACTAGCTGGTTTATGTACTAGCTCACACTCAAGAAACAGCATAAATGCTACTCATACACAGTTGGGGGGCAGGGGTCAGTCCTTGTGCCTGTAATGAGGTCACCAGTTGAAACTAACCCAGCCTCAGCACGTCTGTGGGTCCTTGAGCAAGGCCCTTAACCCCCAGCTCCCTGGGCGCCCCAACAGGTAGCTGCACTTCGCGGACAACTTACTCCACAAAGAGTAAGTTGAGGGAGACATAAAAAACACAATTTCCCCACGGGGATTAATAAAGTCCATCCATCTATGGAATATTATTTAGCACTATATAACGCAGAATATAAGAATTACGATTTTATAAAAAGTATGCCAAATATCCATGATATAATCATTACAATGTAAACATTATAATGTAATCAACACAATGGAACCAACTGAGTATGTATTTGCACCTTTTGTTAGTCTGAGTTTCTGTTAGCTACTTTGTTAGTCCTGAATCTATGAATATTCACATTTTTATCGCGTATATTTTATCACTATGTAAAAGGACAAATATATTATCAACCTTTTAGTGAGACAATGTGTAAACGGCTGAAACTACCAAGGTTTACTACTGAAGGAAGGGATTCACCTGAGTTCACCAAAAGTTCATGGCTGAGTATTTTTAAAAAACCAAGTGGAGCTGCTCGCGCCACTATTATGTTCAACCGAGAGGCCAAACGGTAAAAGAAATGACTGTCAAACTTATCACCTAGGGGTAAATATAAATCTATACAAATATCACCTGCATGCACATTACTTCTTTTACAATAACCAACTCCTGATCCATACTGTTAGTCGTGAAAAAAATAACTATTGTGTACATAGAGGCCCTGTGTAAAAAGATAACTGCCAAGGAAAAGATCAAAAACATTTATTTCAAGGATTCAAAGTTTTTATGGTCATGTACAGTGTACAGTGCAGTTCTTATTTGATTAACTTGAATGTCTTCACAGACAAGACGATTAAACAAATAAAGCAGCGCAACATTACAGTAACTAACAACAAACAAAGCTCACGAGTACTATTACAATATTCATATCATTTATTTAAATTTAATTTTACCAAGTAAATTAATTGAAAAGCAGTTACCGCTTTACCTGCTTCTCGGGAGAAATAGCAGATATACAAACGTCATGTATGTAACTAAAATCTTAAGCCAATAAGGGCAAAGTTGTGTCGTAATGGAGGCGGATCCAGCCTGTGCAGCCTGCTAAGAGGTGCTGCCTGATGTGTCTTGCTCTCGCGGAGTTTTGGTACCATGTGACATGGTGACGTAATGCAACGGGCGATAAAAAATATAACCATGATGCATTGCGTCAGGACCAGAATGCATTGCTTTAAGCTAGCGCTGTATGTGGGTGCATGAAGTGGAAAGCACCCAATAATAAACATAACATTTTTTTAAAAATGTTTTCTTCACCGGTGCAGTGAATTTAAATAAAGAGCTATGATGGTGCTGCAAATGGCTTTGCATAGTAGTTAGTAGTAGCATTAGCCGCTGTGTGCGGCATTAGCTTTCTACAGTCCTTACAGATGGTTCGTGTTTTGTCTGTCTCCCTTTCGCCATTTATATTTTCCGCCGGGCACCCGAAATGCTGACACACAAAAGATTCAAAAGTGTCTGGGGTATCTACTATAGTAATTTAGTCAGATGCCGACATATTTACAGCAGCTCATTTGCAGCGCATTCGTGAAACGGCTTTTCGCTCCAACGAGAAATCTCGTCATGTTGTAATATCGCGAGATCTCGTGACACGCGTTTCACTCCCACTTCTTAGTAACAGTCATGATTTGATAAAGTGACAACCTGCGTAATAATTGGTAATACATAGAGTTTGCTATTGTTCAGGCTAGCAGACTGTTATGGCTTGAGGTTAATGGTGCCTGTTACTTGTGAATTTTCACATTTGCAGGGATCTTCTGCCTCGTGAACGTGAAACGGGTAATTATGCTAAAAGAAGAAAAAAGCAGAACTGCAATGTGTGTAAGGCTGGTGCTGATTTTTCAGTCTGAACACAGTAAAATTTATACAAATTACCTGTATTCAAACTTGTATTCTTTATATAGTTTGGTTAATTACTATTTAAAAGTTTTATCTGCGCTCCATTGTATAACTTATATTGGAGACTTGTATGTACTTTTCGATTGGAAATGGTTAGCTGTATACAGGGGCGCCGCTAAGGGGGGGAAAGTTGGGACAATTCTAAGGGCCCACGCCCTTTAGGGGCCCCCAGAGATCTGAATGGGTGTGATAGGGGGGCCCAACCTCATATTTTGTCATAGGGCCCAAAATTGCTAGCGGCGCCCCTGGCTGTATATACTTTGAATATTTTTATGATTAATTTCTTTGTTTATTTAATTTGGCAACAGATCTGCACTTTTAGCAGTATTGCTGTCAATTTTTGTGAAAGTTGTTACTAAATAAAACAAAAGAAGCAGACTTGTGTAAATCCTATATTGGTCGTGTATTCTTCCTGTAGCGTAGTGACAGCTTTTTGTACGGAAGCCGTGAACGGCTGTGCTTGCAAATATATTTTCTTCTGAATAATTAGAAGGATAAGCATATTTTGTCGCCGCCGCGAGATAGTCATGCCATACACAGCTCTGCTCGTTTTTGTACTGTAACCGTGTTACTTAATTTGCGAATCCATGAATTTAACGTTGACATTAAGTCAACATTGACATTGACAACGTTGACATTAAGTGTTGCACCTATCTAGTGTTTTACCGTGAAGGGCATGTTATATCTTGTCTCTAAGTCGCACTATGGTCCAGGGGAATGCTATGTCATATTAGAACATGTGTCGATGATGTGGCAATATAAATATTTTAGAATACTGTCAGTTTTAGTTTCAGAAATCCATCATTTGAGAAAAAAGGCCAGTCACGACAAATATATATGGAATATAACAACAGAGGTTAGCTGTATTTGTTTAAGTGTAAAGATGCACATAGAAACATGCATGAGCTCATCTGAGAATAAACTGAATGCAATGAAGATTTGTGACTCCTGCTGGAAAATGCGAATAGTGGCAGGGTCTTCAAGCAGTACATTTGTCTGAGAGTCAGTTAATATTAGGAAAGGCACCGTTTTTTTTTCAATGGCGCTAATTATCAAGAAGGAAATGGAGTACCCCAGTACCTGGTTTACGGGCACTGGAAGCTCCAGTATCAGTCAGACTTTCATGTAAGTATATGTGTGTTTAATGACTTGTGCATGTTTCATCTTTACCAGGGGCAGAGGGGAAACTCAATAAATAGCCTTCTCTCACACTTCCAGGCCTGCAGAACTGAGCATGTCCCCTGGTTTTGTGCATATGTCTGTAGGCTTTGAGTTTTTCCTATGGGGGCTTCAATTTCCTCCCAGAGTACAAATACGTGCAGATCAGTTGCATTGGGGAGTCCATACTGTGATGCTGAGTGGGTGTAGGAGGAGATTGAGAGATGAAACTCCGGATGATTTACTCCCTCGGCTAACTAACCAGAACAGGATCGTACCAATACCAAAATGATAAGTTTATAAATGTTTTTCACTACCCTGATTCATTCAGTTATTTCTGTTTGTTAATTCCATCCCCCAAGCAAATACATAAATAAACAAACAAATATTCAGGGGGAATGTGTCATAGGTGATAGAATCAGTGGATGAATCTAAAGAAAAAAAGTAATGATTTCTTTCTCTCCAAAACACAATGCACAAAACTCTTAAGTTAGGTAAGACATTGAAATTTTATGACAGTAGCATGATGCAGAGGAACAACAGAAGGAAAAATCTAACTAAACCTGAGTCAACTAGGACTAATTACACTAAATTAAGTGGAACACACAAAATACCTAAAACAACTTAATAAACAAGCAAGAAATATTACATTTGATTAACTATACTGATGCCTGAGGGAAGTTCTTGTGCATAATGCAGCAAGTATATACAGCTGCAGAGACACTACACATAGTGCAAATAAATTAAAAAGTATACAGTACACACACTGATTCCTGAAAAATCTAAATACCATGGAATACTAATGAAATACTGATGATGATGATAATAATAGAAATAATAATGAATTAGTTTAGGGTATTATGCAATTGACATGTACAATTAAAAAAGAAATTGCACCAGACATTTCCTGTGGCAAAGAAGGGTTGCTTTGTGCCACATTACTCAAGTCAATTCACTTTATTTTGTATAGTACATTTTCATAGCCTTACATTGTCTCAAAGCACTTTACTTTGTCCCTGCCCAATTGTCCCAGTGAGCAAGATCTAGCCTGAAAAATTAGAAAGCGACATTGGCAAGGATAAACTCAGTCATAGTAAGAAACCTTTGGAGGAACCAGAGTGAAAGGGGGAGCCCATCCTCCACAGGTCAGAAGTCACGTTAACAAAGTCCTGATTTATATGGTTTATATGGTTCAATTAGTTAAGTCCGGATGTAAATACAGAATAACTGGCAGCAGGGCACACAGGAAAGACGTAAACAGGCAGGAGGGCAGGCAGGAGGGTGGCACAGGCAGGACGTAATGGGCAGGAGGGCGGGCAGGCAGGGCAGCACAGGCAGCCAGAACTGTTTTGCCACTGCAGTTTGTTTTACAATTTCATCTGCATTTGTTCCCCCAAGGTATAACAGCAGCTAATTTATGAACATGCTGCTTTTCAGAAAAGAAGTTTAATTTCCAGGAGCATGACCAGTGCATACATTTAGTGTTGATGGTTCTTTGTAAAATGGATGTTCTGTACTTTTATTGATCTGTCCATCCATCCATCCATCCATCCATCCATCCATCCATCCATCCATTCATCCATTTTCTAACTACTTCTGATGAAGTTCCGGGTTATGAGGTATCCTGAAGCCCAGGCAATATGGGACAAACACACACATGCACACACATAGGGTATACCTATCCTTATGGGGCCCGCTCATTGACTTCTATTGGATAAATGCTAACGCTAACTATGACAATCTTAACCCCCACCCTGCCCTAACCATAACCATAAGTAACCAAGCAAAATAAAAGAGGTTTTGCATTTTTAGTTTTTCCACAGCAGTCACAGATTTTTATAAAATAGAGTTTTCCTGGTTTTCAGTTTCGTGGTCCCCATAAGGGAAAAAAAAAACAGGTATTTATCACGCTATGGGGTAGGATAGGTATACCCGCTCGCACACACACACACAGACATGCACACAAATGGATAGATCACCACAGTTACTATGGATGTCGATCCTGCAATAATGAGACAGAACTATCATACTTAACAGGATCATATCCCTAGTTCTACATATGCATAATTATATTTAAAAAAGATCCCACGCACCTAGCACATGAGATGTTTGAACTTCTGCCCTCTGGTAAACGTTACCGCAGTATGCATTGCAGAACAACCAGATTTAATAAGAGCTTCTAACCCCAAAGCCATCAGAATACTAAATGCTAATGAACATACGTTTATGTGAAACCCTACTCTCTCTTACTCTCTGTGCACTTTATTACCACAACTGGTATTAAGTTTACTTTTTATTTATACAGTATAGTGCAATAATATAATCACGATTTGTGTGTGAGTGTGCCCTGTGATGGGCTGCCCCCCATCCTGGATTGTTCCCTGCCTCGTGCCCATTCCACATTCCGGGATAGGTTCCGGACCACCCGCGACCCAGTAGGATAAGCAGTTTGGAAAATGGATGGATGGATATAACTAACATAAGACAGACATTACACCTAACAAACAATAAACACGAAATAAAGGAGTGGATACAAAAAAAATGTAATGCAATGACCAGATTTAACACCTGGATTATGTCCCCCCTTAGTCTCCTTTGCTCGAGGCTAAACAGATTCAGCTCAGCTAACCTCTCCTCATTAAACATTCCTCTAAGACCAGGAATCATTCTCCCAGCCAAGCAAGCCTGAGTCCGGCTTCCACTCCCCCGATCCCCAGCAATGTTAACTTGGAAGGGCGTATTCTGTATGCACAACTGAGACAACCCAGGTGGAGCTTATCGGCTGGCAAAATTGCCTTCAGGTATCACCCACCCTAGTGAGAGTCCAAGCTAGGGCCGTTCTCAGAACTCACCCTAAACGAAGTCCTGCTCAAAAGTTGTAATGACCGCCTGAGGTACCTGTCAGCCTTGCCC